>NC_134460.1:31679896-31992896 GCF_047948215.1 Lycorma delicatula
AATTAAGACATAATATCTATAAAAGTCAAATATTTATTTAAATTTTATAACTTTGAACGTAATAAAATTTAGTTTATAAAATGTAATTAAATTCTATGTTGGCTACTAGAATTTTTAAGATAATACTATTAATGTGATATTATTTCATAATTTATCTTAGAAAAAAGAATAAATCGAGAAAATATCGTAATTAAGATACATTTGTTTTTAAGTTTCAATCCAATTTAAATGTAATAAAATACTTTTGAATCAATATTTATGTATTTAAAATAAAGCAGAATAAATATTTAAGAAAGCAACTGCCACAATTAAAAAGTTATCATTAACATTCAAAACGTTTTAATTCTCTTTTCCTTACCCGTATTTTATTTTTTTAAATCTAGAATACCTACAGACAAAATGAAATAAACAAATATTTTATTTATAGTCTTTGATATCTTTTATACATATTACTTTTATTACTACGTAAAAAATACTTTTTTATTATATGAGTGAAACATTTTTCTGTTTAAAAAGCAATAAACCAATTTATTACGCATTTTTTTTTGATTATGAAACTTTGATAGTAATATTTTTTAATTGGTCACTAAGAGAGAGTTTGTATTTGGCAGAAAAAATTAATAATTATCCTACAAAAATAAAACTATCTTAAAAATTTAAACTTGTATAGATTTACACATAGACTCAGCTTTTAGAAAAAGTAAAAAAAAGGAAACTATAATCAGGATTTAGGGGCAAAGTGAAATTTTATTTTCCCTACCAAATTCAAAAAAGTGGTAATTTATTTTATAATACTACCACGCAATAGCGGGATGAATGAGTTCATAAATAATAATAATTAAAAAAACATTTCAATTTTCATAAACAAAAATAAGTTTTAATTGTCTTAGATTCAACGAATTTCCTCTTTTTTAATATGTCTCATGGGGCTAATTTACAAAGAAAAACTTCCATAAAACTGCAATTACAACAGTTATTCAAAGATGTGATAACAGTTTAGTAAATAAGAACATAATAATAATAATAAATGAATAAAAAAAGAAAAAAACAAAATAATGCGTATCTTTTTCAAGCAGCCTTTTTTTTTCGCTGATTAGTAAGACGTACACTATGTTATGTACCTAAAATTTTCGGTGCAATCCTGATAATATATCATGTGAAATTAGTTTAATAAAAGAAAAACTCTATTATTCTGCTGGAATTATATAGAAATATTTAAATAATCCACGGTAGTATTATAAATCCAAGTCCAATTTACTATAATTGCCATCTATAGCATCGATCTACGTGAATACATGTAATATTTTCTTTGTATTAAGAAAATCTTATGTAAATTATAAAAATTTCTATAAATATTAATAAAATACATGGGAGTTTTAAGAAATTTGAATAAAATCATTAAATCAACGGTACATTGAATGTATTATATTAAGTATGTTCACTCGCCTCTCTATAATCAACTGCGTTACTCGCTCTTACTCATTATGTTGTAGTTCATTAATAATAATTTTTCTTTTTTTTATTATTTACTACTAGTATCTACAACAACTTTTCAAGGTAACATTCAACAGATTTTTACGCAGAAACAGTGATATTAAAATGAAATTCTCTGTAGTATTACAAGTTGAACACTTAAATGCATAAAATTTAAACAAATGATTTTCATTTTAGTTGCTGAATTTTTAAATTCTTTGACGATAGAATTTTTTATATCTGTATGAATTATTTTATTTGTACATTAACAATGGTGCTTGAGTAATTGTTGGTACAAATTTTTTTTATGAAACGCTGAATTATTTAAGTTATTTATTTCATTATTATAAAAGAGCCTGGGCACAATTACTAAAAATTTCTCTTGGTTAAATAAGAGATTTAAATATTTATATTAATGCTTAAAAAAAATTTTCTGTGTTTTTTCTTTTAATAATCCGATTATGTATTATATTAAAAACATTAGCTCTCTTTTATCCTCTCAGATAATGAATTAACAGATTAAAATCCTTCTTATTATCTAGAAACTAACGAACTACAAAGAACGAAAAACTATATCTAATACATATTATATATTATTTAATCTAAAGAATTTCAAATAAATTATTCCACTAGAAAAGCACTTAAATCGTTGCCATATTCTACTGTCAGTCTATTTTCTTCTTAAAATTGTATTAAAATATTTAAAATTTAATTAAATACACTTTTAAAGTGACCCCACAAGAAAAATCGCACATTGACAAATCGGTGATCTTTGAGGCCAAAGAATGTCGCCAAACCGTGAAATTACGTGGTTTCCAAAGAACTGTCAAACAGCTGAAACCATCCTGTTGAAACCAAGGATTGTGAAGATCAGTCAACTTTTGAAGTTGTTTTGTTACTAAGGTTTCGAGGATATCAACATTTTGTTCATCCCTCTCTCATCTTCAAAGAAATAATACACAATCACACCTCGTGTTGATACGGCACATCCCAACCCGTTGTGGGAAGACACCCACCTTGCCTAACATTACCGGTCGCCACACCACCCCCTCCGTTCAAGCCCTGAAGGGCTTTACCGGAGGTCGTCTTTTAACCCTCTAACTGATTATATCTCACAGTCATCAGCCAGGCCTCGGTCGGAATGCCACCGATGTAAATGCCTCGGCAGAGATTTGCATCAGTAAATACGCATCAAATTTCGCCTTCACGTAAGCCTCAACCGGGCATCTTCACATTCAACCTAACATGATTCCCTCAAACTAACTAACCGAAACCACGGATCCTCGCCTAGTGCCGATTTGATAACACCGTTCGTGACTGTGAATGCCTCAGAAAACGAACGAGTTTAGTTAAATCAGTGCTACACTCATCAAAATTGTGTTACATAGAAATACAGACCTACACCCAAATAAGTCGACCAGTTTAGGTCACCTTACAAGGGGAACGCAACTTCATTCTGGTCCGCGCAGGAGCCGGGGACAAACCCCGCACCACTACCCGGTTCAATCATGGTATCCGCGTGGCATTACCAAGTCACGATCAGGACCGCCACCGGCTGATACGGCACACCAAACTTCAACTTTTTTGCAGAGTAATGGTCGTTCGTGCAGTTGATGAGGGTTTCAGCTGCAATTCTGCTTGTTTAAATACCCACTGATACGGAAATAAGCCTCTAACGTGAAAAGGTTGTCAATAAAATTGGAGTCCTCATTATTTTTTCCAATCATTTCATCACAGAACTGCTGTCGGACCATGTACTCTGATGGTTTCATCTCCTGTACAACGTAAATTTTGTAAGGATGAATCTTCAAATCACTGTGGCGCATTCAGCGGACGGTTGTTCGGTTTAGATTCCTTGCCGATCGTCGCGGACTCCTTCCAATTGAGGTCCGAACTGCTTCAATATTTTCTGAGGTTCATTGACCTGCTGGTGATTTCGTTTTCAGAACTGAACCCGTCTCCTCGAAATTATTAACTCATGTCTTGATGGCGTGGAAAGACAGAATGCGACTATGGCGTTCCATATTGTAACGACGTCGGAATTTCCGTTGAGCAACAGTCACACTGTCACTATTCTTTCAAATGTACGGCAAATGCATTCTGTGAACCGACCCACAGGTCCATGATTACTAAATGAGAAGTAGTTGAGCACAGAAAGATGTCACTCTCATCTTCCTACCAACTCCTTACGGCTGCAACTATTACTTTCAAAATTTCCCGTTTCCCTGAGCCTCCCTCTATTAATTTGATGTGAGCTAAATTATTGTAGGGAATCGGCTATCAAATCCGACCTCCTGTCATTGTACTCTTTTCCTCCTCTTTGCTTTAAAATTATTGAAAATATATTAGTAAAAATTATTTTGATGAATGTTACGCAATGAACGGTTAATTGCGCCTTCTTTCCGCACAAAAAACGAATATAAAACCGTTGTCATTATATTGTGCAACAACTAACATAAATTTTTCCCTTAATTTCCTCAATTATTATAATTTTTTCCATCTGATATGTAGTAGAACTTTGCCGGTCACCATTTCTGTTCTACATTGTCAGTTTATTTCTGGAAATTTCATTAGAATGTAACATTTACTAATTATTATTATAGACTGATGAAAGATATTTAATCAAAATTATTTTTATTTAATATCTTTTTTGTTTTATTTTTTTTTTTTTACAATATCTTTTATTTTATAATTAAATTTTCCTGATAAAGTTTAAATTGCTATAAGGAAAAACTGGTTAATTCCTATGATATAAAAGTTAAGGATATAAATGTTAAGGACGTCTTTGTATATTTAGCGAAGCGTTTCTTAAACGACACCCATTTTGTGCTACGTCCTTTGGTTAGTATACTTCTAGCTTGTCACATTTCTTGATCGCCAGGTTAATGTGTTACAAATTAACTCCCCGAAGCAAACCGGTACCCGAGAGCCGATAGGATAAAAACAATTTGTCCAGTTTCGCATCAATCACGCTTATCTCTATACGGAAAGCTTAGGGCTAATTCCCTACAACTGTCCGACACATAAGAGTATAAGATGGAATTGAAATCATTTTACTTATAGAAATTATTGTACTTATATGTTAATTAAATTTAACAAAAATAAAAACATACATTATGAAATAAAAACACATATTTTCATTAAAAGCTATAACCTACTCAATACTTTCTGGACTAACACACGCTTTTGATGTATTGCTCTCCATTATCTGACACATTTTTTGATGCGGGAGTGATGAATATAAAACATAATTAGAGAGCAGTGCAAGAGATACCAGGTAGAGTAGCATTCTCTGAGAGTAATGGTGCTCATAATATTAGTAGTTCTTATAGAGAAACAAGTGATGATGTAAGGCTGCTAACACCTGAATTTCAGTGCTTTTATGTCCTAATATTTGGCTAAGAAATGTAGGGATCGTGAACCACTTAATTATTCATTTGTAAGCCTGTCATGGATTGTTTATTATTCATAAAAATTACTATGTAATTTTCGGGAATGGCTTGTGACTTATCAGATCTCGTACAACCATTATGATTGTAACAAATTAACATACAATGGATATGCAATTTTTTCCTATAATTTTTCCCAAATTGACCTTAAAAATATTATACGCACATAAAACTGTTGTTATGGATGTTAAATTTCATTTTATTTTAATTCCTAAAACAGGGTTTGAAAAGCATAAACATTTTGACAATACTGTCGTATGGAAAAGGTACAATCGTAATACTATTTCAAAGGTTGAAGCTTTTTTCCATGAAAGGTATTTAGTGCGCATCGACTAAAATGTGTTTGGAAAAAAAAATTGGACCTTCAATGTGAAAACTAAACACAGTCAGTTTTTGTGGATCATCCAAACTTAAATTAAAATTGGATGCTAGAAAATGTTGCAAAGTTATTATTTCCAGGGATACAATCACAATATCACAAATACTTGAAATATAAAATAACTAATTAAAACAGAATTAATTTTTTCTGTACAAAGCAGTTGACCCGAAAATACATTTGAAACAAATTCGTCGGGGTGAAATTAAGAAACCATGAGGGTTCTTTAGTTATGAGTGCGTTTTAAAAGCGTGGGGTGAAATTCCAACACAATTAGTTTAAAAGTCCTTTAAAAAGAGTGGCATTAAGAATGCTTTAGATAGTGAAAATAATAACGTATTTAGAATAGATGTGGAAAATGATCACATTTCTTTTTTATGTATATATATATATATATATATATAGGTTCAGTTGGATTATATATCACCAACGTCCTTATATGTTTCAATATATTCAATCAAAAGGGAATTTTAATCACAGAAATTATACATACTTAATTTACGTTAAATAAAAACTAAACAGTAGGTATTTTTTAATAATACTATTTCACTGTCAATTGTAACATTTCCCCCGAAATCTTAGCCTTAAAAAAGATCGCGGGTTTTATATAGGTAAATAAAATATAATTTAACTTATATATATAACTTTAACTTATATATATTTTAGAATAATAATAAATGTATGGTTTATTAGAAAACAATTTAGAACGATAAAAACGTATAGAAATAAGAAATGCAATACAATAAAAAAAAGAAATAGCCTGCCATCTTTAACGGTTATTTAAACTTTAAATGAAAAAAAAAAAACTTTACAAAAAAGGTAAGATAAATTAAAAGATAAAATTAAGTAAAAGAGAACCCTTTTTAATCACCATATATACAAGACTCCTCAGGTTTTGTTCCACTTTGGTCACTAAATAAAGTAGAAGTACAAAATTCCTCTAATTTAACAGAATAGTTGAAATAAATTTAATAGCTGATCTCTTTTTAACTATTAACTTTGTCCCGAATGTACTTCAATTAACAAACAAAACTCTTGCCATTTAAAATACATATGTACTAGCCCGTCTAGTCAGAATCTGGACCCTCGGGGCTCAGTTTAGCCCGAGCAAATTCCCGAACCAACTCAGGGGCTCCTTTGATAATTATAGAATAATAATGATACATTAAAATTAAAGCCTGTTCAATTTATAAAAACTATCATTTTATTTTAATTTCTTCAGAGTAACAATCTGGTCAATGCAGGACCCAGTAATTGGTTTTTAGATCAGAATTGCAAACATAAATTACCATCAAAATGTTACCAACCCATAAAGATTGATTCAATAGCGGTAGCATAAAACGGCAAAAATGTAAGTAAAAATTTATGTGTTTAAAATAACAAAATTAACAAAAATAATAAAAAAGACGAAAATGGTTTTTATATATTTATCTGAAGAGTATTTCCAAGCCCCAATCTAGTGAATATTTCGTTTCGTATAGGCGGAAATAGGGAAAATTGCAATCATTCTTCAAAACTATTTTATCTTTCTTCAGCCTTTGAAGGTCGAATTTCGAAAAATTTAGAAATTTTTAAGATTTCACATGAAGATTACACACACCTAAAATATTAAATTTCATTGTTACTCCAGTTTAACCGTTCAAACTCGGAAATGAATAAATCCTTTATAGTGCTCACTTACACCGTAAGAAGAACGTGTATACAAATCTTCATCTATTTATCTTCAGTCGTTTTTGCTGGGCGTTGATTATGCATTACTCACGACATGCTCTATATAATTACTAACAGACCCGTCGCGGCTTCACCCGCGCTATATGGTAACTTGCGTTTCCCGTCGCGATTAGCGGATATTTAGACTATCAGGGCTCTTTCACTGGTCCTTCCCGGCTATCTAGGGGGCTCTGCCCCTGGATCCCCCTGTGTTTAATAAACTCATGTTTCTGAGAATAATACGTAATAATAAATAAAAATTAAAGTTCAGTTCATAAAAAATATCAGTGTATTGTAATTTCTTCTCAGCAACAGTTTGATCAGCATAGGCCTCAACTTTGAATGATCTTAAAAATGTGGATTTCAAAACAGTCGTTTCCACGGTAAAAATATTAGTTAGTTGTAACTCGTAACTCGTACTTCGTACGGATAAAAATTTATTTTGCCCGGTTCTTATCGTTACCCCTGACAAATACCACGGTAGGAAATGACTGTACTTCGTTTCTCTCTTTTTTTTTTAATTACTTTTATTTTATGTTTTTTAGTCAAGTAACCGTAGGCAGTTGCAGCCATTTACATCGTACATACAGTAATGGTGGCAGTGTTGTTTGAGCCACCGTACACCGTCGCAGTCCTAAAAACTCGAAATTAAAAAACCTGAAAATGGTTTTTAAATATTTATCTGAAAAGTATTTACAAGCCTCCAATCTAGTAAATATCTTGTTTAGTATAGTCGGAAAAGGGGAAAATTTGCAAGCACTGTTGTAATTCTTCTTACCTTTCTTCAACACTTTCAAGGTTGAATTTCAATAAATCTTGAAAACTGTTTTTACCTATTCAGATTAAGATTATACACACAAAAAACTTAAGTTGATATTTTTATTTGTTACCGAGAAATTAAAAAAAAGAAAAAAAATAGCTGGATTTAAAAAAAATTCAAATTTCACTTTTAACCAATTAAACTCAGATTTCAAAAAATCTAGAATTTAGTTTTTATATTTTCATATGAAGAATACAAGATTACACAGACTAAAAATCAAGTTGATATCTTCATCTGTTACCGAGAAATTAAAAAATAGTAAATTTCATTCTTACTCCACTTTAACCCTTTAAACTCGGAATTTCAAAAAATCCTTTCTTAGGGTGCAGTTACACCGTAAGAAAAACATTTATACGAATTTTCATCAATCTATCTTCAGTAGTTTTTGCTGGGTATTGAAGAATCAATCAGAGAGCCAGGAAAAGATCCTTTATATATATATATATATATATATAGATTAGATCTACAGCAATGTCTCAATATTTAAAATTTACTAAAAAATTAATAATAAAAATTAATTTTATTTTTATTAGGTATACTAATCTTGCAACAAAAAAATGACTAGTTATCTTTACAGAATATTTGTAGTCTACTTTATTTTCCCAAAAAATTTAATTTAAAAAAAATAAAATCCCTACCCGTTTTGTATACTAATGAATAAATGATATATTAATAATACCCATACATAAAGCAGAATGAGATGTTTAAAGAAAATATATGCTTCAGGCAATACAAAGTAAAAATAATGGAAAAATGTAAATAATAATGATGGAATATTTTTTTGCCAAGTATGAAGAAGGATAAAAAAATAAATCAAGAAAAAAAGAAGATTTAAAAGGAAAAAATACTTTTTACAAAACCTTTAAAGTAGCCGAAGGGTAATGGAAGGAAAACTTTTCATTTTTGATTTAACGTTAACAACGCCTTTTTCTTCTTCTTCTTCTTCTTCTTATTAATACTATTATTATGCTATACTGATCTAAAAGGGATGGTATTAAACCCCTAAAGCAAAATAATATAAGGGTAATATAATATAGTGATAGTTTTGCGTCGATATACAAGACGTGTAATAGTTGTATAACCCTCTTGACTACTTGTACCATAGGTAACCGCCTAACTATAACAGTAGAGAAGACCTGTCAAAAAAATGTTTGAAGAATTTTTGTTATTATTAATATTATTAAAGTAAATTATGCCTTAAAATGAACTTCTCTAACAAAAAATACCCTATAATTTTCTTTACAATGTGTTAAGAAAATGTCTTCAGATAATTAACACATTATCACGGTTGCGTACTTGTTATAATGTACGTTAAGCTAGTCGATTACAATACACGACGAAAAAATATATTACATCGTGAACGTTTAAAATACAAATTATCCTTCATTCAGATAGGATAAGGATTATCCTTACTGAAAAAAAACAACTATTGCATTTTATTTCAAATTCAAATAGTACATGATTATTAATTTCAACAGAGAGTAATTCTTCAATAGAAAATAAATCATTTTATTCATTCATTAAAATAATTATTATTTTAGCTATTATTATTTTTTACAAGTATCGAAATAAAACTACAACTGATAATTAACATTTCTTGAGGAGTTAATAAGGAGTTAGGAAAAACATTATTACTAATATTTTTCATAGATTAGAAGTAACAAGAGGGCCTCAATAAAGGTCCAACCATATGTCTGACATTTAAATTTTAAATAAATTGAAAAAAGAATTAAACGACCGTTTACAAATAGAATTATTTAAATCTAAAACTAGATTATCACTTCGATTGTTAACTATCATCAGCAAGATGAGGAAATATTACATAAAAAATAATACATTAAAAATAGATAGTTATATAATGATAAATTGCCAAAGCTTGCAACAGAAAATGTAAGAAAAACTAAACGAATGATTGGAATCAAGAAGCTTATAAAAAAACCATACAAGATCAGAGAATCAACCGTAGCCAAACATTTCTCGAAACAAAGTCACAATGTTACCCTATTAGAGATGATTTTTTTTTTTAATTTCCGTAATAAACATGAATTCGAAGTAATCGGAAAAATTACTTTATTAACAGCGATGCTGAAACATATTTATGAATAACAATAAGAGATTAATATTAATAAATTTTTACAATTTTAAATTTATTTCAAATCTATTTCTGAAAGTTATGAATTACAGATAAAATACATTTCCCTCTTTTAAATTTTCTTCACGGAAGAGAATACACTTTTCTGATTGGCCCAGGATTCATGCTACCTCTATCTTTTTTGAGATAAATTCTATCTTATCCAACTTTATTAAGAGATAAGCATTAGGTCATAGGGAAGGGAGTAAAATTGTTGATTTCAATTACATATACACTTTTAAGCTAACTTTACGCTTTCAGTTGCGATTGAATAAAACGACTTCTTTTATTCAACTTTCTTACTTTTTCGTCAACACGGTTTTTTATTTACGGTTTAGGTGAAATTCATCTCATAAAATCATCACGGTTGTCATATATAAAAATCATACTAATAAAATTGAAAATCACTGTTTCCAATTTATTAAAAATGCACTATAAAATTAAAAAAAAAAAATTAAAATAAAAAAAGAAATGGAAATAAATTGTTTTATTTTATAAATCTTTTTATTAATACTTTTTAGTGATCATCGAGAAAAATTCACGATTCAAAAACTTATAACGTTTTTAACGTACTGAGCCAAATGAGGAAACTGTAAACATTTCAATTTGTTTAATTGGCGTATACCAATCTAAACTTACAGATTTCTAAAGCGATTGAGTTCCTCGAGAGACGTTTTTTTGTGCGGACAGCAATTTCTGGGATCCAAAAACTAATGACTAAACTATCCACTTGTCTCACGCGACTCAGGATTACGTAGATCTGACCCGTAGCAAAGCTGTGAGTGCTCAGATCTACGACAGCTCTATTTAGGTAGTCCCTTGTAGTTTATGCACAATGACAGCCAGCACAATATTAGTGGCAGCATACGCCGTTCCATCCTAAAGCATCAAATTCGAGAGTATTGGGCTCAATCCGATGCCGACAGAGTTATTTCTAATCATAATTTCATCAAACAAAGAGTGGGAGCTCACCGGGCTCAAGCTGGTCTAGGCATAGAGCAGGTCACTCGATTATTATGAGTATATCAGTTAATTTTTGTTCTGGTTTGGTTTTAACGTGATTGTGTATTATAGTAGGAAATACCCCATTTTAATTTTGAAAGAGGAAGATCGGTTTCGATGATATAACATAATTTCTGAATAACCGTGATCTGTTAAGAGTGAGAGTGAATCTGATGCATGCAAAAATTAGCCTTCAACTTACTGACAAATATCCCGTTTCAATTTTGAAAATCGGAAAATTGTTTGCAGAAATATTATAGGACCTCATTGTACTTCCCAAAACAACGCACAGGAACATACCTCATTCATTTCCAGTTGATGGTGATGACTGGTCTAGCCTTTCACGAGGTGCTTGCATGACTTTACCATTCTAGCCTCACACGCAGTCCCAACGGGAAGCTCAATATTATTAAACAGAAATTTGTTAAATTTATTTAATATTTTATTTTATTTAACGTAAATTTTATTCTATTATTTTTGTAATATTACCCGTACGATTGGTTAGAATCATTCAGTTCAAACCCAGGTCACACAGTGATAAAGGTCACAGCTTACATTTTATTAAAGTTTGTGCTTCAAACAGCAAATCTCCACTCCTACGTATATATTTATAAATATACTTACATACAGACATATATACTTACACACAGGAATATTTATATAGCCTACGACACTCTTGGTAACGTAAGGATTCCAACGCGGGATCATACATCTAAATCGGTTCAGCTGTTGGCTGCTACGGTGGAACATATATACATACACCCTAAATACATTACACTCCTTGTTGGACAGTCGTGTAAAAAGATTACTTTCTACATTTTACAGTGCATTAAATAGTTGGTTCTCGGTAAAAAATAAAAAACCAAATAAACACTAATCACGGATTTTTGTATTTATCTTTTTGAGAGCCCTATGTGCAAAAAATTGTTACTTAAATTCTCTAAGTATGCATGGGTTGAATACAAATTTGGCTAAGTATCTCAGGAACTCTTTTATATAATAATTTTAATTTATTGTCGTATTTTCCGTTAGACGACCGATTCTATTATTTTTTTTTTAAATTGGTAAAGGAACTGAAAAAATGGTTAGCTTTCTCAACGGGATTGTGAAATAATACAATTTTCAGAATTTTATTTTACAAAAATGTTAGTTATAGGTTTATTAACAAATTAAAATATTTTCAGAAATACGATTGGAAATATTGTTTAAAAAAAAACTAATAAAACCACCTGCAACCTAAAAAATGTCATTTTTGCAAATCGTAAATGTTTTTACACGGTGTTTTTTATGTAAATATTTTAATTTGTGATATTAATTTTTTTCTCCAAACATAGCATTATCAGGGCGGTAACAGTATATATATTTCTTATTATTTCTTATTAGAGTCTTAAGGATAATATATCTCCCATTCTTAAAAATTATGTTTAATTTTTAGAGAGTGATATTAATAATAATTCAAACCTTGATTATTTCTTCAACTTTTTAATGAAAGGTACTTTTCTCAACTACCAACGTGGGAAAAGTATCAATCAAATGGATAAGTGTAAAAACTCCATACAACTAAAAATTATACCACATTTTTTAAAATGCTTATATGTTTAAACTATCGAGTTTTTTTTTATAGTTTCCCATCTAGCGCTATAGCAGAGCTATAGTTTTAGAAGGAAAAGTATTGTCATCAGTCCAATTTGGGCATATGAAAGTTTCATCGTATCTTGACGTTTTGACACCTAAGGAACCCAAAAAACCGGATAGAAATTTTCCAGATATTCGTATTGGTGTCACCCACTAAATCACCTTATATCTCCAGAACTACTACAACTTTTTTGACCAAACTTGGTCAGATTACTTCTATATATGAAGCATTGATGCCAATAATTTTTCAACTTAAAAGGTCAAGGGGCTGAGGCTGTAGTGCAAGGTCACCCTCAGTATCTCGAATTTTCGCCTAATTAAGGTCTTATTTTTCTTAGGCACATTTGTTAACAACTAAAAATTAATACTTGGAAAAACATTGTTTTTGCAAAATCGCATCCAGCACCCAAATAAATTCTCAAATAAACTAGTGGCTAAATAGGTATATTGCGTCAATAGTACCCCCTCTCGCCACAAGGAGCGCTTGTGTATCACTAACGTACAACTGTTGTAGTCATCGTCTGCTATGTTGTGACGTCACAGTTGAACGGTAAAATGAAATAAATTAATAATATTTAAAGTGACCTCTAGTACCGCCACACCCGGGTAAATGAAATACGGATGCGCACGCACTTTAGTTAGAATCATTGAATTAAATAAACAAAAAATAGTATTTATATAAAAGGATAAATATTTTTAGTTAAGTTGTGTGTGTAAGCCGTGCATCAGAAAAAAGCCGCGTGAAGAGAACGTCCTACAACTGTGTTGTCAGCTTTTTTATTTAAAAGTAACTAAATCACATTTTTTAACAAGAATCATTTTATAACTTAAAAAAAAACAGTTTTCATTTGTCTTCAGTGTGACTGTTGCTGTTGTTCTCACCTTTGGCGTCATCCGCTGTTAGCGCTGACGATTATTATTTTTTTTTTTTTATTGTTTGTATGGAAGATACGTATTTAGAGTGTGATCGAAAATTATGTTGAATTTGAATTGTGTCTATATTTAGTTTTCCCGTTAAAGCTCATCATGGCTAGGAACGTGTGAGGGGGGGGGTAGTGTGTAGTGTGGCGACCGAAATCGTCACAAGGGCGGGTGTCTTCCCCTACGAGGGTTGGGATGTGTCTATTAAAGAATGCATATATGATTTCTGTAGTAATAATTTAATACCTTTTAACGTTTATTCATACTAAATCTATAGAAAATATTGAATTTGTATTTACTTAAACCGTATAAATTTAAGACCAAACTAATTTTAATTTTAAGTTGTTTATATAATTTGTTACTTTCATAAATGAAAGTTATAATGAACTAAGTCGCCTTACAAATAAATTTGTTAAGAGTTTTTAAAGTTAAATCTAATTTTTTTTACTTATATGTAAATGATTTCTCAGAAATATAATTTATATCAACTAAATTTACATTCTTATTCCATGATTCAAGACAGAAACAATGATAGACGATATCAGGTAACATTCACTAACAATGTATAAACAAGTAAAAATGATTTGAATATAAAATATACATTTAATGAAATATATCATCCATACAATAAATCAATGTGTCAGATCATTTAAAATATTAAACAAATTAAAAGAAAAGTATATACTATACTTGAAACTAAAAATTACTCAGCCTACTTTACATTATCAAAGAATATACACAAAGAAAAAAATAGCTTTTTTGCATAAAAATGGAATGACATTACATCAAAAATATTTCACAATGCATATATTTTTTTTTTAACAAAAAAATTCTAACGTATTTGAATAAAATTAAGTTAAAATGAATCATTTCATACTATATTATTCTACACCGCAGGAGAACAACTAAGCATGAATACAAACTATCTATTTCAAATATACTAAACATAATATTGTGTACTCCAAAAATACTTGAACAAAAATGTTTACCTCTTTCGTTATAGAATATGACACAGCACACAGTCGTCATATAAGCAGTATAGTTTGGGAATAGTGTGCTGCATCTTCTCTTATGAGCCGTTACGACGGTTATACTCTATTGCTACTCGTACATATTTAAAACCAAATAACTTCCTTTTATTACATTTAAATTCTTGTGCAACAGAATTATATTTTATTTGGATTTTAATTAACAACACTGCTTCAGATCCTCTCAAGATTAAAATGGGCAAGACTGTTAAACTATAATTAATCTTACAGGAAATTTAGGAATAAAACTGCACTTTGGCTGACCTGGCGGAGGTTTGTTATTTAACAAAATAAAACCTAATCGTAATTTAGATCCAAATCTAACCGGTTGATCTCCAAATAGATTGAACCTCTATATTATATAACTTAGCATTAATTTATCAAAAACAATATGTATTTATACTTTACTCCAGAAATAAATGTAAATAATTTAACTTTTAAACCAATAGTACTCTTTATTTTTCTGTTTAAATAAAGAACAATCAATAAAGAACCACCTTACGGTGGTTCCGGAGTTATTCCGGTTATTATTTCAAAGGATGATATGTATGAATCTGAAAACAGTCTTATATAGTCTCAGGTCGACCGTTCCTGAGACGTGTGGTTAACTGAAACCCAACTACCAAAGAATACCGGTATCCAAGATCTAATCCTTTTCTTTTTCCTGTTTAGCCTCGGGTAATTACCATTCAGTTAATACTTCACAGGATGAATGAGGATGACATGCATGAGTGTAAATGAAGTGTAGTCTTGTACATTCTCAGTTCGACCATTCCTGAGGTGTGTGGTTAATTGAAACCCAACCACCAAAGAACACCGGTATCCACCCACGATTTAGTATTCAAATCCGTGTAAAAATAACTGACTTTACTAGGATTTGAACCTTAGACCTCTCGGCTTCGAAATAAGCTGATTTGCGATGTCGAGTTCACCAATCGTACTTTCTTTTTTCTTTTTCTATTTAGCCTCTGGAACCTCCGTAAGGTATTACTTCACAGGATGAATGACGACGGTATGTATGAATATAAATGAAGTGTAGTCTTCTATAATCTCAGGTCGACCTTTCCCAAGATGTGTGGTTAATTGAAACCCAATCACTAAAGAACACCGGTATCCACCACTATAATGTAAAGAAGAAAACTCACTCCTTTGTATCAATTTAAAAACTGAATTAATAAAGTAAAAATTACAGCAAATAGCGGAGTTATCGAATCTTGATTTATTAACGAAAGTTTAGCTAATACCAAAATGATGTAACTGTATTAGTAATATCTAAAGCTCTGTTTCAAGGGACATCATACTACGCTGACTGGTAACTGTCAAAAAGGTAACTTCTATTTTAGACCCCTGATTTTTACTATGCTTTTCTAATATTTTTTTTTTTTTAATTACTATATATAACGTGTATTAAAATTAATAATTACAAAATATAATTTACAAACAGCGCTTTCTAGGCGGTGGCTCATTGAATGAAGGCTAACAGTCATCAAGCTAATCTTAACAGCTGACCATTATTTTTAAACAAGGAATTTTTATGAAACATCATTACCATATGTTGATCTTCCTAAGAATACGGAAACTTACTACAAAATGTAATTATATGAAAACGTGTTTAGTTGTAGCTGCATCACAAATATACCAAAAAGGTTGACTTAAAATAGCAACTCGCTTCACTCGGTCAACATTCAAGAAAAACTTGGACGACAAAAGAAGTGAAAATGAAAAAAAAAACAATGAGAAAACCCAGGACCCCGGAGGTCCTGGGTTCGAATCCCGGTCAGGCATGGCATTTTTTCATACGCTACATTTCCATATCCCACGCACAGGCTTCAAGCTTACTGTGGTGATGTTATCAAACAACCAAAAAAAAATAGAGCTGATATTTAAAAATCTGATCTAGACACTACATGACTTCCTTGTTCGCCTATTAAATTACATGTACATATTTTTAAAAGTTGATAAAATTTTAATTCAATAATAACTTTTTTTCATATATACATATATGTATATACATACATACTTTTTTTTTTATTGTTATTATTGAATTATTATTTATTGTAAATCTGTTTTACAATAAGAGATTAATAATCATTAATAAATTAATATATTTAAAATGAAAAAAAGAAATGAAGTCGGATTCCAACCGATGTGCCTTCCTCTTGTAAGATCCAAATATTTCATTAATTAAGGTTTTATTTGGCTATGACTCTGGAATCAATGAAAATAAGTACCATTTATGATATATCGTTGAAAACTCTCAATGACACCTTATTACTGCAGTTAAGAAAGAGTCCAAAATCCAAATGTTGTTGATTTTGGGCTTTATTGGACGCTTTTGGTCGAGTCGATTGCAATCAAAAAGGGAGGTACACAACTAGTACAACAGTATTAAATCCAAAATTTCAACATTCTACGGCTAATCGTTTTTTATTTATGCGAGATACATACGTAAGTAGTACAGACGTCATGCCGAAACTAGTAAAAATGGATTCAGGGATGGTTAAAATGGATATTTCCGTTGAAATCTGTAAACCGACATTTTTCGCGATCACATACTTCCTTTACTTCGTACAAGGAAGTAAAAAACATATATACTCGTATGTATATAATATTATGTACGAACGTAATCTTCTGTGTGCTGCACTGCTCAAATATTTCTGCAACTGGGGAGCAATCATCATATTAATTTTTTCAAAATTCGTTAAGGGAATATCGCGAAAGACCAATTTCGATTTTTTTTCAGAGGCATTTTAGAGAAAATTTTATCAAACCAAATTTGTTACCTACAATTGTAATATAAATAATCTAAAAAATAAATTTTCAAAAATCAACCCCCTCACCATCACCTAAAATTGAAATAAATGTTTCAGGTAGATTTCATAAGAAAAGTACCTATTGTAATGAATACCATGTCTCGACTTACGGAAAATCCGTCATATCTTCGCGTTTTACATCTTCCAGACCCCAAAACCACCGTCAGTTCTAAAGTTTATATATACATATATATATATATATATATATATATATGTATTTATATATAATTTCACTTTCTTGTGAACACAATAACTACCGTAATTTTGTGCCAATAACTTTCAAATTTTTCCTTAAAAATAACTCGTCCTAAAATCTCGGTCGAATTCGTTAACGACCAAAATCGGACCGTGGTGGTGGAAATGGGGGGGGAGGGCTTTTTCGAAAAAACAAAATATCGCTATAAATTTCTTTTAAGTAAAATATCGAATTCGTTTAAAGTTCCTACTTTTGATAAGGGCCTAAAACCTATCTAAGTAAATTTTTTTGATATGACCAACCAATGGCTCGGGGGTGGAAAAAATGGATTTCGAAGACAATAAAAATCATACCTCCCTTAACAAGCACAGTATCGAATCGGTTTAAAGTGGTCGTTAGTCCTCTAAACATTACCTAAAACTTTTATCTGAAATAATTTTTGATATGACCAACCCTTATGGCAAGGGATGACTAAAATGTTACTGGAATTGTAAGTTGGGGTTGCCGTATAGTAAACATGTGAAACATTTTTCACATGCAACCAACTCCGTCTTCCGGCGTGCCGAAAGGGGTTTTTCGTGTTTTTTTGATCTATTTTCCTTCGATTTAGATATTTTTCAATTTTTTTTTTAAAGTTTATACTTCATACGAAAAACATTAAAAAAATGTCAATATTTTTTTTTCAAAATTATAGATCCCGGACATAGAATGCAGAAAAGCTTTTTTCAAAATTCTCTTTTTGTTATTTTAGTTTTTATTGAAGGAAATGTTAGATTTAGTAAAAAAACTTTACTTAAGCAAATCCGTTAAGCTTAACCTACATATGAATATAATTAGAAAAATCTTTCATAAAATTTCTTATTCACCTCTAGAGAATATATATTCTTTCTGTTGGTTTTTGGGTCTAATTGTTTTAATTTATATTATTAACAGCTGGGAAAGTCGTGCAATATTTCACTAGTGTTTTAATTTTATTAAAATAAAATCTTTAAAGTATTTCTTAAAATCTAGGTTTTGTTACATTAATTTTTCAATAATTACATAATTAACGTATTTAAATAAATATATTTAAAATATTGCAAGATATTTTTACTTATTCATAAATTAAACGAGAAGTCATTAAATCGACACTATTATGCATTGCCGTGTTGATCAAGATTTATTGTACATTTTTCGTTACATAAATTCACCAAATAATTAATCAGATTAAAGTGCATACTATTTAATTAAAAAAAAGACTTTAACGAAGACTGGGAGTATAAAATAGATTTATAACACAAAGTGAGTAAAATTATGAAAGATGTCTAATACTGACTTCTACGTGTTTACACTTTTTATTTAATTTCAAAAATGCTGTCTGTTAATGAAAGATTAAAAAAAATTTCAATTATAAGTAGTTCAATGATACTTAACTAACCCACGGTAAGATATAAAAAATAAATAATAAGTGTGTGTGTGTGTGTGTGTGTGTGTGTGTGTGTGTGTGTGTGTGTGTGTGTGTTGCAATTGTGCGTACGCAACTATTAACAACAATTCTATTTTTAAAGGATTAGTTGTACGCTACATTAATAAGTATCGTACAGTGTACAGGCAACTAGAGACTCAAAAACAGACTCACAAGCAAGGGATAAATTAAAATTAAAGAAGTCAAGAAGAGTTATATCAAAAAAATTAAATTGAATAAACGTGGTGGAGAGCGGTAGGGTGAACTGAAGAGAGAGAATTACGTTACCATGTATAGCTTACGTGTCATATAAGAGATACAATAAATTTTGAAATGTAATGTCTAAAGATAATTGTTAACTACAGTGAATATGTAGAAATAATAATAATATGTAGCTGCTGAGAGAAATTAAAGGTAAAAGAAGGACGGGGAACAGAAGATAAAGCGAGACAGTGATACACCGATGAGCAGGTTGAATTATTCAGTCGCAATTAAAATGTCAACAACATTTAGACTTGAAGTTGATATGGAGGCGTGATATGAAGCCGGTACAATGAAGATCATGTTCTCTCATCTTTCCAAACAGAGAGAGAAACACATATATACATATGCACGAAGGTTTCGGCTACTGTTACGCTGATATGCAATGTATATATATATATAATGTAACGGTATTATTCAGTTTCATCTCGAAATTATTCAAATATAATATTCTCACTAGTACAATATACCTTCCGTTTCATTTACTTATTAATTATAAAAGTCAACATCACTCCCGCACCGGAAGTAACATGAATTTTGTATATTACAAAAAATTAACAACCAAAACAAATCGGATGACGTAAAAATTATTTTTAACAATTAAAAATATTAAACAGTTTATCAAAATTAATATTTTTACTTAATTAAAATATTATAAAATTATAAAATAGGAAAATATTTATCAATTATTTAAAATTATAATTCATATAGGTCAAACAAAGCTCTATGTACTTAAATACAAAATAATCAAAATACGGAGCATAATATATACCGCTTTGCAACAAAATCTACAGATTTAATTCCGAAAATTAAATTACTCGTGATCAGGTCTATAAATTTGAATTAGTTATTCGAAAAGAATAATTAACTGAAACAAATATGTATTTTTTTGTATTTATATATTATCGCAATCACTATATATGTGTAATCTCTTTTAATCACCCTCATATGAGAGATCTCTCTATAAGAGATCTCACCTATGTAATGTAGTTTCTCTAAATCAATACTTTCGGAGAAAGAATCTCACGATCGGTACCCTTCAGGTGTTTCACAGTCATTATAAGGACTAGGACCGAATGTGTAAGCAATAGATCTTTCCAAAAGTGAAAAAAATACGTTATATCTACGAGGTCTGTTCAGAAAGTAACCGAACTACTTTTTTAATCTTTATTATTAATTTTACAGATTATAGGTCCTTGTACTCTTCAAAGTACTCCCCTTTTACCTACTCACACACTTTTCCCAGTAGTGTTTCCACCTCGCGAAGCAGTCCTGCATAGCTTCATTTGTTATGGCCTTTAAGGTCATTTCAAATGAATTTGACGAATTTACTTTAATGTCTTCAATAGTCTTAAAAGGCGTCACTTCATCACTGACTTCAATTTCGGAAATAAGAAAAACTTACAAGGAGCCAGGTTTGCCGATCAGGGAGGCAGAGGGAAGACAATCGTCTAATTTTTGACACAAAACGGACGAATTGACAAAGTTGAGTGCGTGGGCGCATTGTTGTGGTGGAGGAAGTTGTCTCGCCACAACTCTGGTCTCTTTTTGTGGTTTTTTTCACATAGCATTGTAAAACACCTTTATAATACGCACGGTTCACTGTTTCACCTTGAGGCAATAATTCAAAATTCCATTAAAATCGAAAAAAAACAAAGAACAACACTCACCTGAAAATCGCACATCACAAAAATCTTTACTAACGCTTAAACACGTTGCGCTCAAATAACAATAACACAAAAACTAAACGAGATATCAATAATACTCGAATACGTGATTACAGAGGTTATGCGAAACACAATGCTGCCAACCGCAAGACACTAAATATCTCCGTTAGCGCGTAACTAAAAATGTTCTTTATTTTCTGAAGAAACCTCGTCTGCTTCAACTCTGCAAGGGAAGATATTTAATACGCCAAATATATTTTTAAAAATCCAGTAAGCTGTAAAAAAATAATACTTTTTAAGAATTTTACTTCGATTTCAATTTTTCAAATCTTCTTCAAATAAAAAAATAATAATTTAACAACTTATTAACCCTTAAAATTGACTTTAAAAAAGTTAAAAATAAACAATATCAACTAAAATATATTTTTTTATAAGGTAGTTTTTGGTTTCATTTACCGATCTACTTATTTTTTATGGTATTAATAAAAAATATGGGTAGACATCCAAAAAACCTAGTTTCAAAAAAAGTAAAAGGCCTAACAATTTTCGTAATGTTTAACAAAAAAATGGAAAGCAGAGAAACGAAATAACTATACTTCCGAGCGTGAGGCAAAGGTTTGTGGAGTACGGGAATATATATATATATATATATATATTTTTTTTTTTTTTTTAACTTAAACTGATTATCGTATAAATATAAAATCAGATCTAGTTTTTACATTTCGGCAAAACGTGAAATTTTCAGGCAGTTTTCATATAAAAATATTCTGAATATCAGTGACATCAAGCTTTATTTCAGTACATTATGACAATCCAGTAATAAATAATAGTAATATATATATATATATATATATATATATATATATATATATATATATTTATATATATAATAAATATATAAAATACTTTCAAATCGTCTATTACACCATTCAATTTATTGTTTTAAAAACTGTTTAATTAAGTTAATTGGAAGAGACTGACAAAGTATTAAAAAAATCCTACGTAAAACAAATTACACACGGACAGAGCTTCCATAACCTCACGGATAATTCATATACTCATCTCATCGAGCCACTGGAGATACCTATTGTTCCTAAGTCGAAAAGGTTGTAACGTACGTGTTTGAAATTAAAAAATGAGAAATTGAAGAAAAAAATCAGAGTACTTTTTAAATATGTGATATAAGTAAATTTTACCATAGTTGCTACTACTGGAATTAGAAGATCAATGTTAGAATAATTTTTCTACTTTTATTTAATTTAAAACTTATCGGGTAAAAGAGAAATAAGGAATTTTTTTGAAACTACAAATTTTCACCTACATATCAAGCCTTAAGTAATTAAAAAAAGATTTACTGTTACTTATTTAAAAAAAAAATACTTTACTAACCCCAGCAAAATTTAATAATCACTTAAGATCTAGAATATTTAATTTTTAAAGGGTCACTCTCCCTTAAATATAAAATTTTTAAAAGTGTTTAAAAGATATGCATTTTTAAAAACTGTCTCGTGATAATTATCACTGTTTAGAATTTTAATAGAATGTACATAAGAAAGGATATATAAAATATTTATTATCAGTAGAATGTGATAGAATTTGGTTCACAACTAAAGAATAAAATCGTTTTTAAAAAAATAAATAAAAACCGACTTCAAAAAGTAATAGTACTAAGATGTTGCAAATAATTATATTTTTATTTATTAACTAAAGTAAAAATATTTTGAAGTTGGTGCCAGCTAACACAAATTAAACAAACAAAAAAAAACCTATGATCTATATAATGCAAATTCTACTTCAAACAATGCAAAATTGATAATAGAAGTCTTACTACAATAAAATTAGATTTAAAAAATATAATACAACGATAAAATGCGACGTACAAAAATAATAGTACAAATACCCGGGACCACCGTAAGGTATTGCGTCAAAGGATGAGATGAATGACAATTTTTGTAGCGTGTGAAAATGCCATGCCTGACCGGGATTCGAACCTGGGACCCCCGAAACTTTATATATGCATACATATGTTATATATACATATATATAAGTTATGTATACATAACTTTATATATACATATGTTATCACCAAATATATATGCCATAGGGAACTCAAGATGGGGAATGCACGTGAGACGCTCTCTCTTATTTGCTCTTCAGATCCCATTCTACATGTGAGAATTCCGTTTAGCCGCCTAGCGGTCGGTTGAGGTACTAACATTATGTTTAATCTGTGTAGTTCACTGGTACCGACTTCAAAAATAGTTATTTGTTGTAAATATTTTTACCTTATTTAATAAATAAAAATATAATTATTTGAAAATTTTAGTACTATTATTTTTTGAAGGCGGTTTATATTTATTTTTTAATTACTTTATTTCACAATTTTTAGTAATACATATATATATATATATATATATATATATATATATATATATATTTTATATTTAACGCCTTACCAGTCTTTGATTAAATATTCCGACATGACCGATGTGTATGATTAGGGGCTTTATCGTAATATTCCGACGTGAACTTTTTAAAGATTATCATCGGATATGGTTGTAATTTATAGGAGACTATCCTGAAATTATAATATTTCGATTAAAAGAAAAATTACCAAAATCGGTTTACTAACATCTAGAGATATTGCGTAACATATATTAAACAAAAAATTGTCAATAGTTAACCTCCTTTTTTGAAGTCTATTAAAAAAATAGAAGCTTTTATTCTTTTAAATCAAACAATAAATAAACAAGAAAATAATAAAAAAACTGTATTTCATGGTGAAATTTTCTGAGACGATATTTCAATAAAATTAAAGAAATAATAATAACACCGTATTATTACATCAACCCTCACCCATTTAGAGAAATAATTAAATTTTTTTTTTTTTTTAATTTTTGGTTGATGAGTCCTTGATTTAATCTGCAGGTTAGGATCAACTTCTGGATTTGCTCAAGCACTATACTTTTATGTCCTAAGGCTGAATTATAGGTAGTGTCTGTTCAATATAAAAAATTGGCAACTTTATATTATTTTTTCATGTCGAAAATATATTATAAATAATAGAAGTGTACGAACATCATATGCATCGTGTACAAAATAATTTTACGGTAAATAGAAAGTAATAATTAAGAATATAAATTTTAATAATTATTAATCATTTTAATTTGTGTAATATTTTGCGTAAAAAAATTTCAATTTTGGCAGAATGTCGATACCAGTGTTAAAAAAGGAATATTTGGACATGATTCCTGAATTTTCTGGAGATCTAACTCTATTAAATCGATTTATTATTTTGTGACAAACTTGTAGCTAAATTCTATTTAAACAATAACAATTGTTTAAATTTTGTCTAACAGTCTAACATTGTTTAAGATATTACGTCAAACTACGATAAAGCTTCATATAAATTTATCTAAAACGTTTTCCAGAATAACAAATCATCCTCTTCTCTAACAACAGAAAAATTAAAAATTAATTATAAAACAAAGTAAATATATAATTTACCTTTACAAATGCATATGATCAGAACCATCATAGAAAACTCACCTGAAAACAAAACAAAATAAAAAAATTAAATTAAATTCATATAAAAAAATATTCTTTTTGAGTAGGAGTACATAGTAACTATTTAAATGACGTTTGAGCAGTAATTATAAGCATGTTTGTAAGGAAATATATACATTTTTAATTTTAAAGCGTTTTTCTATTCCTCTCCATATGCATCATAGTAAAACACCATGTCAGAAATACAAAAATAAAGGCATTTCAAGCTCTCCAGATATATCATCTTATTATAAAATAAAGAAAAAACTATAAATAGGCATTAACATTTGTTTAATTGTTAAAAAAAACAAATGTATAAATTGTTTGTTTAAGAAATTTCATTTTGTTATACATGATCTGTCGTGCATATAATAAAAATTTGAAGTGAAAAAATGTTTAAATATACATAACTTGCACAAATTTAATGTCCTCGTATTACAATTTCGTAAAATACGGAATGATGACATATATATATATATATATATATATTTTTTTTTTAAGAAAATTTATTTTTCGTGAAGTGTACGTTGTAATTTATTCAACTACTGAATAATAAGCAATTCCCCCCGGGCTCAATAAGATGAGGATGATATGTAAATGAGATGCAGTCTTGTACAGACTAAGACCGACCATTCCTGAGATGTGTGGTTAATTGAACCCCAACCACTAAATTACACAGGTATCCACTGTCTAGTAATCAATCTGTATAAAAGAATCTTGCTTTTACTAGGATTCGAACTTCAGAATCTTCGACTTCGAAAATCAGCTGTTAAACAAGTGATTTGCGACCACTATTCGGTGGACTACAGAAAAATATGTCATTATATTCTATATTTCCAGTATATTTATTTTCAGTATTTCACCAATACATTTCCAGTTGATTTGGAGAAAAATAGTTTTAAAGAACTGAAGCCGATACATTAAAATAATCCAGTGTAAAACAAATTAATGAAATAATCTTTATGGTTTATTAACACCCAAAGTTAAAATCTTTATTTAAAATTTTTGCGTACATGCAATATATATAACAATATATATACACATGCAGTGTGTGTATTTATATTTTATTATCATAAATATTGTAACCCAGTGGTTTCCAAACTTTTCCGAGTCGCGGGGCCCTTTTTCAATTTAGCCTACGCTAAGTAAACGTATGACTACTTGTGAGTAAGAGATAAAAATAAATAAAACTCGTGTTTCTTCATTATTTTTTTACTTTATTAACATTAAATTAATTATTATAAATGTGTTGGTTCAAGTGATTATGAAACTTTTATAATATTTCGCAGCGCCCTTGTGAAGAGGCAGTGTTCCCCGGGACGCCGAGGCGCACAGTTTGGGAGTCACTGAGTTAACCTACATTTCTTAAATTTGGTGGTTTAACTTGTTTAGAATTGTCGTTGTTAAGATAATAGTTATTATTATCTTTTCTGCTAAGATCACTATACTATGTTTAGTACTGCTTATCTTTCTTAGCTTCGTTCTTTTATCTCTTATTGACGCGTTTCGGAACCACTCCATTATCAAAATTTATTTTATTGATACTTTAATATTTCTGTTAATCTTTATATAGCGTTTAGTCAACGTCCCTCCCTATATTTGACGTCATGCCTTATCTGCTCTTCATATTTATTTTTAATTAATCACTGTACTATCTTTTAATTTTATTTATCGATTTCCTGCTTTCAATAAATTGAATTTCTTGAAAAGGACATCCGTTTGATTATTGATCTGTTCATTTAAGATAGTTGTACTGTAACTTTTTAATTTAAAGATTTCTAGATCTTCTAAAATATTTTTTTTTAATTTTAAAAAAAAGTAACAATAAAACGATCTTCAATAATCAAGCGGATGTACTTTTCAAGAACCTCAGTTTATTGCAGCAAATAGATAAATAAAATTAAAAGACAAGTACAGCCATTAACAAATAAGGCAAATAAGGCATGACGTAGGTAGGGGCGTTGACTAAACGATTTATAAAGATTAACAAAAATATAAAGTAATAGTACATCAAGTTTTGACAATGGAGTGGTTAAGAAACGGTCAACAAGAGATAAAATAATTTAACTTGTTTATTAAGTAATTTAACTGATTAAATATTATAAAAATCAAAGAGGTGGGAGATACTGTCGTTGATGTGGGTGTGAGAAGGTTTCATTCAATCCCTTTATGAAAATTTAAATTAATTACATTTAATTTTTAGTTTACGAAAGTAAGATCATAAAAGATTTCATTAAAAATACTTTTGTTGAACAAATTAAAAAAAAAAATATATATATATATTTTTTAGTCCCACTCTCATTTTAACCTACTCATTCTTATCACAAAAAAATTATTTGAAAATCAATATTACGAAAAGTACAAAAACCATAATTAATAACCATTAAATATTGAAAAATCTAAGAAAAAATGTAAAATTTAAAAAGTAAAAAGAACTTCTGGATAAAAGCGAAATATAAGATAGAAAATTTAGTCTTTTGAAAAAATGTGCTAGCTAAAAGTCAAAAAAAAATTGTAAAAGTTAGAAAATTGTAAAAGAAAAAGAAAGTAAATAAAGAAGTGAAATAATTTTAAAAAACTACGGCAGTGAGTTCATGAATGAAAACGTTATTTAAAAAAATGGTAAAATACCAGAAATTTGAGGGTTGATGATAATACCGAGCTGGACCCCCTAAATGTTTATAAAAATTTATATATACAAAGTAAAATTTGTCTTCTGTATTTTAAAGTCTAAAACTTATTTTTTTAATAATTTTAAGTGTTAAATCTGCTTCTGTATAAAATAAAACTGATTAAAATTTGCATTTTTAATAATTTTTTAGGAGAATGTTAAAAATCAGATGGGTGGATAAAGTGACAAATGAAGAGGTGTTGCGGCAAATAGATGAAGAAAGAAGCATTTGGAAAAATATAGTTAAAAGAAGAGACAGACTTATAGGCCACATACTAAGGCACCCTGGAATAGTCGCTTTAATATTGGAAGGACAGGTAGAAGGAAAAAATTGTGTAGGCAGGCCACGTTTGGAATATGTAAAAATAATTGTTAGGGATGTAGGATGTAGGATGTAGGGGGTATACCGAAATGAAACGACTAGCACTAGATAGGGAATCTTGGAGAGCTGCATCAAACCAGTCAAATGACTGAAGACAAAAAAAATTAATTTTCATTAAAAAATGTTAAATTAGAATGATATGTACCACTTATATTAGTAGAAATTGACTGGAAAAAACGAGTAGAACCTACAGTAAGAAAATAATATTCGAGTTAAATCTTATGTACGTTTTTATTTTAATTTCATTTTTTAACTTTAATTATTAGTTGTTTGTTTTTCCTCCTTTTTAAATTTGTTTCATAATGAAGAAAAAAAATTAAAGTAACATTTAAAACAAAACTAAGTGTTGTTACATATCAATGTATATACAGAATATATTTCAGTTCAGTATAAGACAGTAGAGAGTTTAAAACTAGAGATAGCTTGTGTAGTAGAAAACGAAAGTAGAGATTGTGACGCCTAAGGCCTAAGGCAACCAAGTAGTAGTATTGCATCAAAAGGGATTTGTTACTTAAAAGAGGGTAGAAACTTTGCTTTAAGCAGAGAAGCAGCGGTAACAGGAACCAAAAGTATATATAATATAATGAACAAGCCTCACGGTTTCTTTTTAACTACTTGTAATATTTTCCACACAGAATAATTTTAATAATGTCCCCTCAGGAAAATCGGAATCTGGCCTCTTTCCCACCTTTTCCCCTTTAACCATTTATTATTAACTAATGATTAAGAAGGCTCTATTCTTTGCTTACTTCCTATAACTTTTTATAAGAAATTAGACACTTTTTTTAAGACTAAACTTTATCGTGATTTTTTTTTACGAATAAAACATTATTTTAAATGTTAGTAAGACAAATCTTCAACGCTAATAATAGATCGTAAACCGTAGAAATACCCTACTTAATCAGATTATAATTTTAATTAACTTTTTAAACTCATTTAGGAGCTGAGAGATTAACCCGACGTTTTTCTTTTTAAAAGAAATTTATTTATTTATTTTTATATCAAAATATATCTACCTTTAACTTTATCGTTTTAATAATATATTTATTCTTTTTGTCCATTTAGATATTTAATATTTCATATATATATATATATATATATAGGAGTAAAATGATTCATCTTTGATGAATAAAAAAATCAAAGATGAAAGATGAAAAAACTGAAATATCTTACGAACGTGATCTAGTCGTGAAATTAAAGACAAAAAAAATCTTGTGCAAGCGCGTATGAAAAATAAACCAATACAAAGTCAATATAACCTCAATTTGAGGTTATCCAGTCATCATGACGCTCAAAGTAGATAATGCTACCTAAATATGATGAACGATATTGCTAACAATAGATATCGCAGATAAAGAAACGTCAAAGTTCCAACTTGCAGCATCATAAAAAACCAAGCTTCTAACTTGCACCTTTCAAATTTTTTCGACCTTAAGTTAGACGTAAACAAAAAAGTGATTGAAACAATCTTCAAAGAATTTTCACGTGTATAACTTCAGATACACCACTATATTTAAATTTCAATTCAATATTTTCAATTTCATATCTAAATTTCAATTAAATTCATCAAATGGTTTTGAAAATTTTTGAGCCAAAGAATTTTATACATAAACTACTAATAAATACATACACAAGGAAACTAAAATTTAAGTGAATGATATTTTCGTACTCCTCATACCTCAAAACGTAAAGAAAATTCATTTTCACCACCACTCTCACCATGTTACCGAAAATCACCGTACCGTACTTTTTTCGAAATATCGGTAAAAATTCTGTAAAATGTTTTGTTTTTAAAATATAACCACATTTTCAATAATTTCTAAATAAATATTACAACTTTAAATTGAAAAAAAACCTTTAACATTTTCAAAAAAATAAAATTAGAACTTACTTCTTTTAAATAATAAAGTAAATTAAGATTTCCAAACAATTTATAAAAATAAAATGGAAAACACAAGCAATTACTGCCATAGATATTTATTTGATACAAATAACATTATTATTTTTTTTAGTAGCAGTAATAAAGCTAGGTAATCAATAAACGCACTTAAAAAATTAGTAAAACGTTAAATCAGTAAAATGTATTGGGAATCACATTATCTTCAGACACGGCGATTTTTCTTGCGAGACCACCGGATCTAATACCTGTAATTTTTTTCTGAGCTATTTCTATAGTGAGTGATCCACCCACACGAAACGGGAAAGAACTCGAGAAAAGATTCGTAACAAAATTACTGCAATTCCTGTTTAAAAAAATGTGTCGTTTGCTGGAAAACATAAAACCCAAGAAGAATGTGTTAAAAAAATGGTGGCGATCTTCAGGATGTAATTTTCACAATTTATTTTTAAGTACAGTTAAATGCTATAAAATATAATGCCAATTTGAAGTAAAGAATTTTTTTAAATTTATAAATAAAATAATTATTTAATTTTTAAAATTGCCGTTTTATTGATTCACCCATTATGTAAATACAAGCACACACGCGCGCGCGCACACACGTTTTTGTATATATATATATATATATATATAATACAAATATTCAGGGTGCTGGGCAACATGGGAAAGTGAGCCTTACAACCTGATGTTTTTCCTGAAATTGGAAGTAGGATACCGAAAACTGAAGTAGATAAATATTGATGTCCATTGCCATTTTCAAATTAAACAATACTGGGTGCAGGTAATCCCTGCCTGTTTTTGTCAATCTTTTTAATTAACAAATATTTAAATTTAAAAAAAAAAATAGTAAAATAATATATTATTTTATAAGAGTTCATATCACCCGTAAGCCCAAGAATTAACTGACGTATTATAATAAAGGAAGTAAAGAGAAGAATAAGATCCGGATAGATGGCTTATGGAAGAATCAAAAGATACCTAAAGAGACGAATAATAAAAAAGAATAGCAAGAGGTTAATTAATCAGTTCATCTTTCCAGCACTGGTCTATGGAACAGAAACGTGGCTGCTAACAAAAGAAACTGTGAAAAAATGCAAATAGCGGAAATATAAATGGAAAGGTATATATTGAATATAAAGTGGATAGACTGGAAAAAAGTAAGTGGATAAGAGAAAATACAGGATTTGATGATGGAGCGAGAATAGCAGAAATGAGCCGGATATTTACCCGGAGTACAGGATGACATATGGACAAAACGGATAACGGAATGGACACCGTATGAGGGACGCAGACATCAAATGAAGACCAGAAAGGCGTTGACGGAAGACATTACATACCAGTAACATCACTGAATAAGATAAGCGAAGTCTTATTCAGTCAAAATCAACCATATGGTGTCAGTGAGCTGAAGAATAAAGTTATAGAGTTAACACTTTAACAATGACATGAGGAAATACTGAAGAAGAGTAATGGAATTTATGCTGAATGTATATTGTTATAAAGGTTAGCAGTATGAACCAGAAGCCGGATAGAAATAAACAAAATTTGTGGCGTTCAAGCGACATGATATTACTGAAAATCACGTAAAAATAAATAAGATATTCATATGGAAATATAAAGAAAATGTTTACATTAAAGAAAAGGAAATAGAGGATTAAACATCTCAGAAAAATGGTGGAAAAAGGTATCAAAAGGTATTTAATTTGGGGAAAGGTTTAACAAACAATCAGAGGTAGGCCTAGGAAGAGATGATTGGATGATTGTTGAAAATTTTATAAGAAAAGGACATGATATTGAGTTGATTTTTGAAAAGATGTTCAAAGGAGAGTGATGAATAGAACTGGATAGGAAAAGGTGTATGGAAATGTATTCATAAAGTTGGTGATGAATTTGAATTAAATACTCAACATACAGTAGTAATAAATAAATCAAAATTATTCAAAACTAAACTTAATATTTATTTTATATACAAATTCCCAACATTAAAAAGGAAATACTTAGAAAAGATAAGTAAACTAATTAAGAAATGATCCACGGGTATTAGTTAGCTGCAGAAAAGGTTATTCTAAAAGAAGTGGAAAAGATTGCACTGCAGTTTATTAATAAGTAAATTCTTTAAAAAAGCGTGTAGAGATTTTACGCATTAATATGCCTATTTAAAATTTATTAAGACGCGTGGAAAAAAGCGTGAAAACAAAAAGTTACAAAATAATGAATTCCTATGAATATTTAAATATTTCATTTCTTTAACCTACGTACGAAATCCCTTATAAATGTTGTCGGAAGATTCACGACAAAATTTTGTTCTAAGGTATTATTTTTATTTTCATTATGAATATGAATTACAGTCATCCTCAAAACAATTTTTTTTGCGAAAGAAAATCTTTGGTGTAATCCTAAATATTATTTAAAAGCAAAAAATGATTTAGTCTTATTTCCTTTTATTCTTGAAATGAAAAAAAAATTACACGTAGAAAATTTTGTTCAAATTATATCATACAGGTTATTCAAAAAGAATGAGCCTATCTCAACACACAATTTTTCAGTTCAGTAAAATCGTTATAGAATGAGTCGTTATAGAATGATAATTTGAAAGAGTAGGCTTCTAAGTTTCGAATAAATACCGCATGAGTGCGTTACTTACAGAGATCTTAAAAAGGCGAGTCAACAACAAAACAATACTTTCTGTGTTCTGGCGTTCCGTGTTCTCGAGTTCGTGAAAACAAATTCGGTCATCACCGAATTTGCTTTTCGAAGGCAATTCGACATTAATCCACCCTCTCCGAAGAACATTCGACGGTGGTTTCTATAGTTTGAGGTGATTGAGTGTCTCTGTAAAGAAAAAAATCTAGGATGATCACGGTTTTGGAGGAAAAAGAGGAGAGAATTCGTGATACGTTTCAGCGTAGCTCACATAAGTTTACAAATCAAGCTAGTCGTCAGCTTGCCATTCCATAACCGAATATCTGGCGTGTGCTAAGAAGAAGTCTACAGATGAAGCACATACAGACTGCAGCTTGTTCAAGCACTTCCTTATAACGACAAAAGGAAGTAGTTGAAATTTTGCGAATCGATGCAGAAAAAATGGAAGACGAAACCTTCATTTCACATTTAATTTTCACTGATGAAGCAACCTTTTACTTAAACGGCACAGTCAGTCGTTATAATGTTCCAGTTGTTTCTTTTTCTTTTTTGCACCTTCTCCCCTGGGTCGGATCCAGTAGTTAAGTATAACACAGCCCAGGAGAGTGTCCTACTCTCTAACGGGCGTTCCCGTCTCGGATCTTACTTTTCACTCGCCTCAAACCCCCAGAGTAGGTTCCACCAGGCCCGGCTATGCCATCCCTGGGTCCCCACACTGGAAACCGGGACTCGGTCTTTAAGCCAACGCCTCTAACGGAGACACCCCGAGTGGGACATCTCCGCCGGGACTCGGTAATTTTCGCTCGGGGGCTCGAGTGTCCCCGTGCCTCATCGGTACCGCCCACTTGTGCAAGCACGAGAGAATGGCAGCTCCGCGGAGGGCTGTCCCTCATCTTAATGTTAATAATGTTCCAGTTGAGCATGAGACAGATTCCCCTAAAGTGAATGTGTTCTGTGTAGTATGTAAGGATAAGTTTTATTGTCCCTTTTTCTCCAAGGGAAACACCGTTACCGGACAAAGTTTTCTCGACATTCCCCAAAACTGGTTCTTCTCATTACTGCAAACAGATTCAGATGACTTCATTTCACAGCTAGATGGAGCACCGTCTCATTGGCACCTGATGAAACGAGTTTTTTTGAATGAAAAAATGTTCCGACTATGGATTGGTCGAAACGATGCCAAGATCATTCTCTTTTTGCTTGACCTACGATATCTACAGATTCAACCGTACTTGAGTTTTTCTTGTGGGGATATGTTAAAGGTCTAATTTTGCGTCCACCGCAACTCACAAACATAGATGACCTTAAACATCAAATATCAACTGCGATCAATTCAATGAATCGTGACATGTTGCTACGCATCTAGGAGGAATTCTCTTATCGCTTTGAAGTTGTTCGTCCTGCTTCTGCCACATTGAACACTTATAAAACAGGAAATGAAACTTTATTATGAGTAGAATACATGGAATTTTGTATTGCTTTTCCTTAATAAAATATTAAATTATAACACCGGTTCATTCCTGTTGAATAACCTTATTTTGGTCCAATTAAATGTTTTGCTAAAAATGTGTTCTGAGCCTGGAAATTATTAAAAAAAATATTGATTTCTTGTAGTGAGTCGGATAACTATTTTCAATTAAAAAAATTATTCAATTCTCCAAATTTTTCTTTAGAATCGTCAATTAGTTGACCAATCTGATAATAGTTTCCACTCTTTTCTGTTCTTGTTAATATTTTAACTTCAACTAATTTACTACATCCTACGCACTCAATTATTTGTTTCATATATACCAATTTTTGTTCTCCTCTACTGTTTGTCCCACTCATCACCAGATTAATTAAAACAGAATGTTTTAATACGTAGGTCTTCAAATTAGGTCAGTCCTTTAAAATCTTCTGCCAAAACATTTACCTTTTTACCTTGCATTAAAATGTTTTCATTTCGTATTTTAACAAGCCATCTAATTTTCAAAGCATCTTCGGAAAACAACACATTTTAATCTTTATTCCTTTTTCTTTTGTATCCGTTTAACTAAGAATGTATTTTTAATTCTTAGATATATATTTAATAATAGCAGACTTTTATTTTAAATGAAAATTCTTTCCATGCTTATGCCAAATGTTTTTAATATCTATCTTACTTTGTCCATCCTTTGTAATGTTACTATTAGGTAATAAAATTTCATAACTTACTCATTTCTTTTCTGTGTTTCCTTTGTTAATACCTAATTAACTTACTTTTTTTTTATTAACCCACCAACCTAAGTTTTTCTTTTTATCAGGTTCTTCCCACATATCTCCTTTTACCTACTCATCTTCTTTCGAATTTTAATTTACCGCCTAATTTTTAATACTTCTTTTTCTATGAAATTTCATCTTGCTTGTTTTTTCTGCATTTCTTTCATATTTTTGTTATAATATTAAAAAATGAATAACAAAATTCTTCAACTTCTGGTATGTCGTAACTCCTTTGTTAAAATCTAATTCTTCATTAACCGCCTTTCTGTCACAATTTTTTATCTTAATTCAATTCTTATTTATTTTTAAAGTAAATCTCTCAGTTAGGAATAAACGCCTCCTTGTGGGCGCTGGTGGTCTTCAGGGGAAGTGGTAGAAGGTCCGTAGAAAATTGGGGGCGTTCACGCGGTCTAGGAAGGCGATGGCTGATTAAAAAAAAAGACAAAAATTATGTTTTCAAAAATCATCAAATTAAAACAAAAACCAATTAGTGAGAAATTGCTCTCATTTAAAATATAAGTTACAATTCAGAAATAGGATATGCCACGTTTAAAAATAATAATTGCAATTACTGTTATTAAGAACGCATCCGAAAAATAGCAATTACAATTATTATTTTTAACAGATGGCAACTTTAAAAATTTTGGGGATGCTACAAAATGTTTGATTCTCAATGTGGACGAAAAAGTTTGAGAATCAATGTTGTAGAAGTATGATGCTAGGAAAGTAAAATCGTTCATTTTCTATATTTTTTATTATTTTACTGTAATATATTACATATATTTTTTTTTTTCGCTATTTTTTTTGTAGACAGCAGTTCGTAACTCGTTTTGCCAGCTCCAACAAATAAAACTAATGAGTCCCCCATCCGGTAACCAATTCAATTTTTTTTTTTTAAACTATTTGTAAAGTCGGACCTGCAAGTAAGTAGATTATTCTTTGAATTAAATACCAGTTGAGAGATTCATTAGCATTGTTTGCCAGAGCTAACAACAACCTATTTAATATTTGACAAAAAAAGGGCTTTACAAAGTTAAAATGATTAAAACAGATTACGATTACACAAACAAAAAACCTGTTGATAGATAACAAAAAAAATCACGTTTTTTTAAGTCACTTTTATTTTTAGCAAAAATAATATAGAATCATTGAATGTTCTGTTTTTTCTTGAACAGTTATTTATCGTGCATTTAAACTATAGTTTTAAATTCGTAAATTTGTTTTAATAAAAATTATAAAAAAATTAATAGATAACTTTTTCTAGCTTTTTCAGTAAAACAATTCACATTTCCTCGTTTTACAATTTCATGTTTTAAAGTTCTAAAATTCTTAAAACACTGAAATCAAACTAGCTTTCTGTTGTTCCCCAGATGGGAAGATTTATCGAAAAGAAAATGTTAGTAGAAATAAATATATTCCGCTTCATTCAGCATTTCTCAACCTCGGGGTCGCGAAATTAGCCTACAACTTTACACGAAAACAATATGAAATCATTTTATGAGAAAAAAATTATTTATTATAAACATTTTACTTACATCTGTAAGTACAAGTGTAAAGAAAATAAATTGAGATATTTACGTTGATTTTGATCTAAACGTTTCTCCGTACGTGGATCTGTGTATGCCGCACACTAAAAAAACGAAACCTCAATTATTATTATTTTCAATGAAACGATTTTAACAATTTAAATAAAGGTACCAGACGTACGCTTCACGTTCAAAAATAAACTGGCGTTCTACAATTCCTTACGCCTCTTTTATACTGCTAAGAGCACGACCGTGTTCAAACGTATCATATCCTTGTTCGAACTTGACGCTCTCAAGCAGACCAAATTTCAAAGAGCACTTACACATCAAGTTGAAACCTGTAAATTGCTCGTTTGTACACTCATACATGCATGCATGTTAATAACCATCGTTATCAACACAGCTAAATCGTTTTTAACTAGGTTTCATTACGTTGGTGTTGGCGGGGTCGCGATATATTTTACATATATATTCTTTTACTTTTTTGGGATCGTGGAACAACAAAAGGTAGAAAATTACTGCACTAGTTATTGTAAATAAACCTTGCACTTGGTAGTCAAAAGATTTAAAGCTCAACTGGATACTTTCTGCAGTGGACAATTCTTCTTAAAATTCAACCTGTTCAAGGACGGCGCTTTTTTGTTGGATTATACTATTCATCAGTAATGTGCGGTTCCTATGTGGTTAAAATTTTCAAGGAGATCGAGTAGGATGATAAAGTTGCTTGAAGGGGTCTTGAATGTACAATCCGCGAGAGGTTATTTGGCGCTAATAAGATACTTTTATTTTTTTCATTCTTTTCCCCCGCATAGGGTTTTGTGGGGGTATAAGTCAGACCTCTGTTACGTCCGTGTTAAAGATTCAAATATCAGTAAAGTCGCTATAACCTCTGAATTATTTTACACAGGCCTGACCTCTATGAACTTGTCATGGAACACTCGATCTTGTCCGGTAACTGCGGAATAAGATTAAAGACCGAAGTGTCGAACAGATAAGAGCTTTTAATCCTATCTAAATTACAATACTTTTAACAGAAAAAAATTATGTCACGTATTACTCATAGAGTACTATTTATTTATACTTATTAAGTTCTATTGTACTTATTAACTAGGCTGCATAAAATACTACTGTAGAATAACTAATTAATTTACGTTAAAATAAAGTAAGTATCCCAATAAAGTAATCTGTTTGGATAAGAGTACAATATATAAACTTAAAAAAGTTAACCGAGATATTTATTTACATTCCAATGCATGTAATCAGTTAACAAGTCTACTAAAATAAGTACTCCAGCGCATTATAAGAAAATAAAAAATATATCAACAAAAGTTCATGTTTTCTTCAGTAAAAATAAATCCTGGATAGTAAATAGGACTGGCTTAAAATACCATTGTTTGATAAATAAGTAAACGTTATTACAATTTTTTTTTTAACAAACTGAATAAAGAGAAAAATAATCGGTTAAGGTGAGAATTACATAGTCTATACATAACAAACAAAAAAATAATAATAAATAAAAAAATAAACAATAACTGGAATCGTACTAAGGACACCTGGAGGGCGAGACCAACACGAAAATTCCTCCTCCTCTTAACTAACAACTTTAAAAAAAAAGAGAAAGAGTAAGTGTGAGCGAGCGCGTGGAGGCAATCTGAACCAGCAAAAAAACCCAGTAACCCTCTTAATGGCTCCTATATGCTAATTTTGAAACATACGTTACCATTGAGTCAAGACGTAATAGTATATAGTGACAGGTGATACAACCAGTCTATTTAAAATAACCCTGCATTTCCTAAATAGCTTAACTTTAAGGGGGAAAATTAAAGAATAAGAAAATTAACTATATTATAATAATTATTTTTAAAAAATATTATATCAAAAATTAATATTCTTTAACTAATCCTTTTAAATTACAAATGTAGGTTAAAGTAATTTAACAGAAAATATTTTATTGAAAAAAAAAAATATATATATATAAACATTAGAAAATAACGAATGAAAGAATAGAATGAAATTTAATAAATGAACTGATGAATATATTATTACAGTAATCTACGTATTTAAAATTTAAATAGAAATGAAATATATATTATAAATGTAAGTGCTCAAAAAATATTTTTTTATATACTACTTATTAAATGTAAATGATATACATTTGTCAGAAATATTTTGTATTATAATAGATATGTGGTTGTATAATGAATAACTTGGACATAATTTATTTAAATAATACAGCCACGAGCCAATAGAAGATGATTTTTATTTATTTATGTTTGTTTTAATTAAAATATAAATAAACACTAACTAAATGTATTTTTGGAAATAATGCTTCAAGCGAAATGCATAAAATAAATTTAAAAAAAGCTACAAAAAATGGAATTGAATGTAAATTCGTATTGTTAAAATATTAATGAAGTAAAATTTAAAATAAAAAATAAGCTTACAAGAGAATTCTACATCGAATGTTTAATTTTTTTAAGAAAATTCTTTTAATTATTATTTGGTTCAATTCTTATCCAATGACATTGAGAAAAAAAATCTATTTTAATAAGGTTAGAGAAAAACTCCCACATTTAAAATAAATAAAAAAATTATAAAAATTCTTTTAAGCTCTATTTCTTAATGTTAATTGGTTGTAATTTTTCTCTTAGATATTATAATGAAAAAATAATATCAAATCTTTAATAAAAAATTAGAAAAAAATAACGATACCGACACCTGGTACTGAGGAGTTAAGGTCTTTCTAAGGAGTTGAATGTGGTTTTTCCTCCGTCAAATGAATCAGTGAAATTCCAATTAGTCTTAAATCCATTTGTAGTAAAATGGAAAAATATTAATATTAAGAGCTAATCTAATGTACCCTGAAACAGGCTTTTGCCAAAAAGTGGATGTAACCTCAACCACTATTCCAAATTCAAATGAAAGAAATTTCCAAGGAAAATTGGTTTAACTTTTTATTTTGCTAAAATCCATCCTGAATATGGTAATATTATTTCTTTACTTTTTAATACGATTTTTATTTCCTGATACTTAGTTCTTTAATTTTCGAATTTTTGAAGTCGGTATCAAAAAAAAATAAACTGTCACTGACCTACTGCCCTAAATTTTACTTCGACTTCAAAATAACAAAATTAAAATAAAAAATTGAGTTTATTTTTTTTAGTTCTTTTTAATTTTATTATTTTTTTAAGTTAATTTCATTTTATATAAGTTTTATTTTCAATTAAAATTTAAATAGATCAACAAAAAATGTTAAATTTATGAAATAGAGCCGATAGCAAGAAAGTGCATCTTTGATAAAAATAAATTTGCTTGCCTTGATTAAAATAAGATTAAAGAATGCAAAAAAAATGATATAAAAAAACTGCTACCGAACGTTAGGTAAGTCATTCTATAATGAAGGAATGATTTTTCACTCCATATTGGTAAAAAGAAAATGAAAGCAGTGAAATAACTTAAGAAAATGCTTCTGTATATGAACTAAGAGTCTCTAGAATGTGAGAATATGTAATGTTATTTTACCCAAGTTTCTTTTTTATAATTTCCGCATGGAAATAATTTAAATACAGAATTTTGAATTATATCATTACGTTATAAAAGTCCAGTATAAAGGCACCATGATAATTTTAAATATCAACAAATCTTCTCTGTAGACAAAATTCATTATCGTTAAAAATAGTTTCTGTATGTTATATAAAAAACAAATTATAAATGGATTAACAGAAAAATTTCCAATACAAAATAAACAAAGATCAATAAAACAATTTTTTGAAAAGTAAGAATTCATTAACAAATGAAAAGGAAATCTCTCAATTTCCTGTAGAAATTATCTACAAGTTTTGTTTAAAACTTTAAAGTGTATATTACCTATATAACAAAGTTATTCACGCTAAACACACGGGGGGAGAGTTTTTCTCGACCCCTCATTTTTTCTTTTACCTCAGATTTCTCGAAAATTATTAAAATACATTTTTGGGATATGAATTTCAATATAGCCTTAATATTGTTCTCAATGATCGCTTCGTTAGTGAATGTCAGCTTGTGGAAGATTTCGCTCTGATTTCTACGTCTTCCATAAAATTAAGCCGGTCTGTAATTCTTGAGCTACAAATTAATGGGTCAATTTGATGGTTTTATATGAAATCTGATCTGAAAAATTTGAAATAATATATCCCAGAAAATAATATAGCAAATCGTATGTAAGAACATACGAATCGAATTGTGCCCTTCGTTTTTTCATTTTATAAAAATATAAAATTAACGTAATACTACAAAGAGATAATTTAGAAATTGTACTTGAAAACCCCAAGATTCCTAAGCATTTTAAAAGCATTATTTAAAATTTATCATAAACAGAAGATTTAATAATTCTTTCTAAAGTTATTTCATCAATAAAATAAAATATAATCATTGAAATTAGTCAATTCAGTGAAGAGTACGACTAGAACATAGAGTGATTCAAGAAAAATGAAAGAAGAATGTAACAAAATTTCAGGACGTGTTCAACTGGTGAAAATAAAGAAGAAAGTTCCATAAACAAAGTACAGAAATGCTTCGTTAGCGAATGTCAGCCGATGAAAGATTTTTCCCTGAAATTTCTGCGCCTTCGATAGAATTAAGCCAATCTGTAATTCTTCAACTCCAAATTAAGGGGTAAATTTGGTAATTTTATATGATACATGATTTGGAAAATTGAAAATAATACATCCCATAACTTTATTTTTAGTAATTATCGAGAAATCTGAGGTAAAAGACAAGATATTGGGATCGAAATTCATATTTCTTTATGTTTGGCGTGAATAACTTTGTTAAATGTGTAATAAACACACAAAAGTTTTAAACAAAATCTGTTGATGATTTGATTCACCCTGTCAACCTGTATATAAACAAAATAAAAAATAGACGTGTGTCAAATTGAAAACCTTTTTTCGTTTATTATAAGAAAAAAATAAAATTTCGTTTTTTTAATTATGCTAAAAAAAAAAATAAACCAAAAAATAGAATACTTCATATAAGTAAGCAAAGTTTTTAACTGTATTACAAGATTAAATTATAAACTCAATAGAAACGATGGAGTTCAATACATCTTTGTTAATATTTTTCTATTGCAATATGAAAAAATGCAATACTTTTACCACATGTGTGTTCAAAAACAAAAAAGAATTTATTTTCCTTTAAATTATATGTTTAATCGTACTTTTGTACAAGTACTCTTCAGCAATAAACCAATGGGAATTGTGTCAAGGTTTATTCTTACTAAAAAGTATGTAAAATAGAAAAGTAATTGATTTTAACAATTCTATTGATTACACATAGTCTATGTACGAGTATATTTAAAATGAGATTTAAATAAGTGTGTGAATTATAATATATATATATATATTACACACTCGTATGTGTGTTGTAACAAATAATAATATAAGCACAGACACTTGAACAGTGTAAAAACACACCATTTATATATTTGGTACCAATTTAAGAACATAAGCGTCCTTTTTCTACAAAAGTAATAAAAAAATACTCTCACTAAGAGATAAGCTTTCAAATATAGAGTTTATATCCTCAATCAAACGCTTTATTAATGAATACTCGTCTGATTTATTCCATTTTTATACTATTCGCATAAGTTAATCACTTAATTTTAATCAATCATTAATTAAGTTATCTTTTTTTATAAATTAATTAGTAAAAAACAGTTTATCCAATATTTTTTTTATTATTTTAATTTATATATATATATATATATATATATATATATATATATATATATATATATATATATAAATGGATAACATATTCTTTTGCATACATGGTTTGTTTTTACGTTCTTGTTAACGAAAAGATAATGAACTCATAATTCATTCAGTGAATGGACAGAAAACTTGAATAGTAGTTACAGTGAACTTGCCTTGTATATATGTGTTTTAAGTTTTAACGTTTTTACAAAAAATATATACGTATAATCTAAAAATTTACAGATTATATAAAAAAAAAAAATAATAATTTAAACGTTTTATCATTTTTTTTTTTTTGTAAACAAAATTTTTGGTTGAGTTATAATTTTTTTTTATTACGGTATTTGATTGTATAAATTAGAAAAGAATCTTTAAAATCATAAAAAACAACATAATTTTAATTCAGTATGAATACTGGAATATAGTCATCCGTACTAATTTTAAACTTGTGTTTCGAAGAAATAATAAAAGAATAAAGAAAATTTAATAATTAATAAAGAGAAAAATAAAATGAAAACAAAAACCTCAAGTTTTGTTAATTACATTATTTTGATTTCTTTGCCAGAAGCAAAAACTACTTTGAAGCATAAAACTTTTTTATTTGAAAAAAATATTGAATGTCACGGATGCATGGCAAAGAAATTCACTTATAAATAAATAAAAATGAACGAATGAAATGTTGAGGATTATGAGGAATCTCTCAATACTCTGATCAAATAATAACATAAAAAAAATTGCAAAATTTTATTTTTTAATCAGTAAAAATACAAAAACGGAGAAAGTAAGAGTGAAAGACAGACGATTAAAGTAGAATGGGAAGAGGTTATTAGAGTTCTTCATGTGGAAAAGAAATTTGATAACAACATATATAAATATAGTAATTTTATATTTATTTCACAATGTGTACATTGCAAACTGTTTAATTAGTGAACAATAAGCAACCCCCCCCCCCATGGCCCAATGAGATGACGATTACATGTAGGACATGTAGTTTTTTACAGCCTCAGACCGACCAATCCTGAAACAAGTGTTCAAATTGAAACCCCAATCAACAAAGTACACCGGTGTCCACTATGTAGTATTCAAATCCATATAAAAGCAACTAGCTTTTACTTGGATTCGTCCATATAAAAGCAACTAGCTTTTACTTGGATTCGAACATCAGAACCTTCAAAAATCAGCTATTAAAAAATTGATTTGCAACGACGAGTTTGCCACTAGATCAGACCGGTGGGCTATATAGTAATCTAGAAAAGAAATTTTTAAAATTTTAATAGTGAAATTTTTATCGTAACGAAACACAGGGCTTAGAGAAACTAAATAAGAAAAGTATACAGGCATCAGAAATGTGGTTTTCCAGAAAAATCTTTAAAAAAGAAAAAGCTGTAATCTTTTCAGAAAAACTTTTTTTCTGAAAAGATTCAGCTTTAGAAAAAATACTAGATGAAATTTGAAAAAAAAACAAGCACCACAATTTTATAAAAATAGCTTTTTTAGTGGTCAAATAGAACAATTAGTTTAACTAGTCATGCATCAAAAATCCTAACTAGAATTTTATACAGAAGAATTGAGAGGAGAGTGGAAGAAGTGTTAGGAGAAGACCAATTTGGTTTCAGGAAAAGTATAGGGACAAGGGAAGCAATTTTAGGCCTCAGATTAATAGTAGAAGGAAGATTAAAGAAAAACAAACCAACATACTTGGCGTTTATAGACCTAGAAAAGGCTTTCGATAACGTAGACTGGAATAAAATGTTCAGCATTTTAAAAAAATTAGGGTTCAAATACAGAGATAGAAGAACAATTGCTAACATGTACAGGAACCAAACAGCAACAATAACAATTGAAGAACATAAAAAAGAAGCCCTAATAAGAAAGGGAGTCCGACAAGGATGTTCCCTATCTCCGTTACTTTTTAATCTTTACATGGAACTAGCAGTTAATGATGTTAAAGAACAATTTAGATTCGGAGTAACAGTACAAGGTGAAAAGATAAAGATGCTACGATTTGCTGATGATATAGTAATTCTAGCCGAGAATAAAAAGGATTTAGAAGAAACAATGAACGGCATAGATGAAGTCCTACGCAAGAACTATCGCATGAAAATAAACAAGAACAAAACAAAAGTAATGAAATGTAGTAGAAATAACAAAGATGGACCGCTGAATGTGAAAATAGGAGGAGAAAAGATTATGGAGGTAGAAGAATTTTGTTATTTGGGAAGTAAAATTACTAAAGATGGACGAAGCAGGAGCGATATAAAATGCCGAATAGCACAAGCTAAACGAGCCTTCAGTAAGAAATATAATTTGTTTACATCAAAAATTAATTTAAATCTCAGGAAAAGATTTTTGAAAGTGTATGTTTGGAGTGTCGCTTTATATGGAAGTGAAACTTGGACAATCGGAGTATCTGAGAAGAAAAGATTAGAAGCTTTTGAAATGTGGTGCTATAGGAGAATGTTAAAAATCAGATGGGTGGATAAAGTGACAAATGAAGAGCTATTGCGGCAAATAGATGAAGAAAGAAGCATTTGGAAAAATATAGTTAAAAGAAGAGACAGACTTATAGGCCACATACTAAGGCATCCTGGAATAGTCGCTTTAATATTGGAAGGACAGGTAGAAGGGAAAAATTGTGTAGGCAGGCCACGTTTGGAGTATGTAAAACAAATTGTTGGGGATGTAGGATGTAGAGGGTATACTGAAATGAAACGACTAGCACTAGATAGGGAATCTTGGAGAGCTGCATCAAACCAGTCAAATGACTGAAGACAAAAAAAAAAAAAAGTGGTCAAATACTAATATATCCTGGTTTATTTAAATTGGCAACAGACAGTTACGTAGAGCGTAAAACGTTTAAAAACAAAAATTAGAATATACAGCAAACTGTATCGCAAAGAAACTGATGTAATTTCAGGATATGTTTAATTAGTGGAAAAAACCGTTTGTATAAATATAGCTTCGAACGCTTTGATTTCCCAAAATTATTACTAGCGAAACTTTACACCCTGATTTTCGTTAAAATTGTAAAATGAGATTATTTTGAAATCATGGAATATAGAATTATAGAACAAAATAATTAGTGGTTTGATTTGAAATGAAAATGAAAAATAGCATCAAACTATCCAATTACGCATGTAGAACGTTTTTCACTGAATTTTAATTAGTACAATTTTCGTGCAGCAGCACCTCCTCAATATCCTCCCAGTTCTATCCTAAACCTTTGTAATTAAATTGGAATAAATATTTACGTTTGGAGGTGAAAAAGTAAAGTTTACTTTAAATAACGGAAAATTTAAAAAAAGTAATATTGTATGCAAATTTTTAAACTAGAGAATTGAAAAATTTAATTATTTTAAGACACTTGGAGAAAGTAAGGATTTTATGTACAAACACTTCATAAGTTATCTTTTGAACTGATTATATACGTGGGACGGGAAACCATCTATGAATTGTACAAATACGGTTTTCCTCTTGCTGCAAACGAGTTCAATTATTTATATTATAAACATCGCGAAACTAATGTAATGATAATGTTCTGTTAAACATTATTGATGGTTGTACATCTAAGAAAAAACGTTATATTTTCTTAACAATAAAAATTATCCCAGCGGAAAACCATCACTTAAAAAATATATTATAATATTTTGTAAGTTTATTTGAAACTCTTTTTATAACTCCTATTTTAAATTGAATGTTCACATGTTAAATTATAATATATTCAATACTGTTTTATAAAATTTTTACAGAATATACTTCACATATCACGTTTATAACAGGTTTTTTTTAATGAAATATTCGAGTCTTTATTTTATTTATTTTTTGGTTGATAAAATTACTCAGAGGTTTTAAAGATTCTACGTGTAATATGGAAAATGTAATTTTTCAACGTATGAAAAATGCCATGCCTGACTAGAATTCGAACTCGGGATCTCGCGGATGAGTCACTACCACCACTCCACCACGGAGATCGGCTTTGTTCTTTTGATTTTAAATCTAAAATGATGTATAGTATAATATTATTTATTAATTCACCATTTATCTAAGATCGAGAGTTGTACAGGGATATAGGAATATGGAATGGAAATTTTACAGCATGTGAAAAAAAAGAACTCATGCCTTGCTGGGATTAGAACCCGGGACTTTCTGATGAAAGGTTAAGATGCTACCACTTCACCACTGTGATTAATAATTCGAATAAATTATCAAATCTCTTTCAGTCGGAAGGCGGAGGTAGATTTTACTGATGTTAAGAAGGGGATAAAAAATATTTCCACCTTAAAGTTAAGAAAAACTTCAAATGTACTCAATACGGCAATGGTTACATGTAAAGAAAAAATTCACATGTTTACCAACGACAATTCCCATCTTTTTCAATTCCAGTAACATTTTGGTCATCCCTTGCCGTAAGGGTTGGTCATATCAAAAATTGTTTCACACAAAGGTTTTAGGTAATGTTTAGAGAACTAACAACCATTTTAAACTGATTCGATACTGTGCCTATTAAGGAAGCCATGATTTTTTTTGTCTGCGAAACCCCATTTTTTCCACCCCCTGGGCCAATGGTTGGCGATATCAAAAACTTTACTTAGATAACTTTTAGACCCTTATACGAGGAATAGCAGAAGAAACTTTAAACGAATTCGATATTTTGCTTAATACGAAAGTTAAGCGATATTTTGTTTTTTCGAAAAAGCCCTCCCCTCATTCACACCCCGATTATCCGATTTTGGCCGTTAACGAACTCGACCAAGATTTTGAGACGAGTTATTTTTAACGAACAATTTGAAAGTGACTGGCGCAAAATTACGGCAGTTATCGTATCCACAAGAAAGTGAAATATATAAATGTATATATAAACGTTTGAGCTGACGGTGGTTTTGGGGTCTGGAGGATATGAAACGCGAAGATAAGTCGAAAGTTTCCGGAAGTCGAATCATGAGACTTATTACAACAGGTAGCTTTCTCTTGAAATCTACCTAAAAATACGGAATTGAATTTTTTTTCAATTTAAAATTTTGTAATAATTTATTGTTAAAATAATTTTCTAACGATCTGATCGAACAGTTTAATTCATTTGATATTTCCATACATCTATTAATTCTATTAATAGATTTAGTATCAGGAGAGAAAAGATAATTTTTTTCGACGTATATTTTACCTGGTTATAAAAAATTATTGATTAGTAATCTGTTTCTCCTATCATGAGAAGAGATATAATCAAAAATATTGCGCACTTCATTTAAAAAAGGAAGTGATGGATATTTTTCCTTATTCTTAATATCTTCTTCACCAGAACATTCTGTAGATTTCGATCAAGCGTGCACTAAATTCTAAAATTTAGGGAGTTCTAGAGTTAATACATCTTTATTATTAATGAAGTTTGTCTTAGGGGAGAAGCAATAGAACTGTCCGGAAACTCTGTTTTCTATCAAGTAGCTGTACGTTAAGACCAATCAAGGGATAAGGTGCCAATTAAGTAAACACAGACCTACTAGGCCTTCGTAATCGTGTACATACATAAATACTTAATAAAAATAAATAAACAAAAAAAATTGAAATCTTTATAAATCATTCTAATATGAAATATATGAGAAAATGATGAATTATCTCTATCATAATCAAACTGTAGAAAATGTTAATTTTTTTCTTTCTTAAATTAAAAGTTGTGTAGGTGTAACGTGTATTTTGTGTGTTTGTATGAGTTTTTTTCAATCTAGTAGGTTAAAAATAATATATTTATTTTAATACAGATTTTTTTTTAAAATGAATTAAACAACCCACTTGAAAGGTAGACGTACTTAATCTGTATCTGAACCTAAAAGGTATTACAAATTCCTGCCCTATCAAATGTTGACACAACATCTTGGTTAGTTGAAAAGAGAGTTTATTTAGAAGTTTATTTCCTTCGATAAATGAATTACCAAACATACATATATAAATATACTCTTTTATGTATATAGGAAGTATAATAGCTATCTAACTGCAACAACACCGTTACAGATTTACCACATGCATAAACATGTAAACAAGCACACTTGCGGATGCAATTTTAAAACTAAAGAAAAACATAACAAAAATAAATACAATAAATAAAAGTATATTTAAAACACAAAATCAAAAAGAATTTTATTCGTTTATCTACTTCACTCGCATTCGGCCTATATCTTATCCTCTCTAAATATATAGAATATTTCTTAACTAAAAGAAAAAAATCATGCACCATCAAATTAATTCTTACGTCTCCAGTATAAAGATACTTAGCCTACTTCATTTATAAGACAAGTAATAATTCTCTTTCTTCATATTTTTTTTCTTTTATACTTCATTTATTCATAATATTAAAATTTATAAAAGGGTTTGTACAACTTTCACCTATTCATACAGCTTAATACATACGTATTAATTATTAAAGAAGACGTAGTTAAGTCAACTGTATAGTATTCCTAACTGTAAGTTATTCTTAAAAAAGAAAACCTCAAACAGTAGACTCTGACTATTAAGGAAGTGATGTACAGAATATAATCTTTTTATGGTACAGCAAGCTATACACATTGTTGATCTGTCACTGTTTATTTTGTTGATACAGAGTATAATATTAAAGGAGAAAAAAAATCTTGTCCATTTCATTCATTCTTAATCACGTAACACGCATAATGCAGAAAAAGAAATCCCTTTATATAAAAACAAAACTTGATCTAGTATCTCTCTCTCTCTCTCTATCTGTGTGTGTGTGTGTGTGTGTGTGTGTGTGTGTGTGTGTGTGTGTGTGTGTGTGTATGTGTATGTGTATGTGTGTGTGTGTGTGTGTGTGTGTGTGTGTGTGTGTGTGTGTGTGTGTGTGTGTGTGTGTGTGTGTGTGTGTGTGTGTGTGTGTGTGTGTGTGTGTGTGTGTGTGTGTGTGTGTGTGTGTGTGTATGTATGAGAGAGAAAGAGTGAACGAGAAAGCGCACGCACGCACCCGTTAGCTGCCTACATGTCTGTCAGTAATAATCCGTTATAACTTACTGACATAAACTCTTGCAATACGTGAATAAAAAAAAATAATATAAATTCTCAGATATCAAGTATATTATTGCGGTAAACTGATCGAAAATTTTGAAATTTTCTGTTTTATTCTACTTTATGAAAATATTGTTTGTTACTTCATTCTATAATGAATCTTTTTCTTTTTTTTTTGTTGTTACTCTCTCTTTTTTATATCTTAATATATTAATTTATCTTTACATTAATGATTTAAGTTTTCTGAATATCATACCTTCTAACAACCCAAATAGTTCCAGGCTCTGAATAACACGCCATTTATTGTATTCTCCTACTATTTTTCCAGCTACAAGTGCAATTACTGCTACCAACTTTCCAGGCCTGACGTAACTAAAATGTAAGTGTAAACGTACCGATAAAAATGTAGTCTGGAACAGACTCAGGTCGACCACTCGTGTGAGACGTGGGACGTGTGTTTAATTGAAAACCAACCATCAATGAACACCGGTATTCACAGTCTAACATCCAAATCTACATAAAAGCAATTGCCTTTACAAGGACTCGAACCTTAGAACACTCGACTTCGAAAATCAACTGACGATGACAATGACGATTTTAACTTGGCAGTTTAAATTACACGCCATTTAACTGAATAAAATACAAGTTAATATTTTCTAACTAAAGCTTTCATTGGTAAACCAACATTATTATCAATGATTTTCAAAAAAAAAAAAAAAAACTAGCAAAGCATTGCTTGACTTAGCCGACTTGTAATAATAAAAATAAAAGAGTTAACAGCCCAAAAACAAAAAAGGAAATTAATAATTTTTGTTTAAGGCGGGGTATAAATTTTAAGAAAACATTTTCTAAAAATATTCACATATAGTTTAAGCTTATATATTTGCTTAAGTAAAGTTTTCTTTAAATTTCCTTGAAAATTCACTTCCTTCAATGACCGCTAAAGTAAGAAAAATAAAAAAATCAATACTCTTTTCTATTTTTAGGTACGTGGTCTATAATTTAAAAAAACTTTTACATATGTCTTGATAGCTAAATATAGCTATTAGGGTTAAACATAGCTAAATATATCATAAAAATAGCTTGATAGGGTAAAGCATAATTTTCAAAAATTTTTAAACCCTAAAAGATTGAACAAAAAACACTTATTTCAATTTTTTTTGAATTGGTGTTGATTTTTTTTTAGATTATTCGTATACGCACTTGGTATGAAATTTGCTTTAGTAAAGTATTCTCTAAAATAACTCTGAAAAAAATCGAAATTGTATTTTTGCTACATCCCCACCTTAACGAATTTAAAAAAAAAATAATATGATCAGTGCTCCAAATATAGAAATATTTGAGCCATATTTGAAGAAAATTGTTTAATCAATCTTCAGGTATAAGGCCAAAAGCAATATATAAGTTTTTTTTTTTTAACTAAATGAAGTTGGACTCTAAAACGTAAAGATTCGCATAAAAACCCGATAACTCATTATTGACATCATCACCATAATTTCCCCTTTAATATCGGTGAATACCGGCTAATACCTGTATTCCCCGGGACAGTAATAAATAGAAATTAATCTACTAAATAACTAGAAATAATATCGACAAAAGTAAATCGAAACAAAAATATAAAAGTAACATCAATACTTCATTAAATTTCTATTTTTAGACGCTGCATCAAATTAAAATAAATTTAAAAAAATTAGTGTCATTTATTTATAGCAGATTCTAAAAATTTGAAATCTACCAAATAACCAAAATGTATTACGATATAACTTTTAAATGATCTTTAACGTTTTAATTTGTTTTTTTATTATGTTTTGAGTTTTATTTAATTTTACAGTTATTCATTTTGTTTCAGATTAAAAAACCAGATAGATCTGAGTACAGCATAAGAGATACAAAGCCTAAGAAACCTGCTTCTTGAGAATAGTAAGAAAAGGAATGTAGAAAAACAACATACAGAGATTTTTACAAAGTGTGAAGCTCTCTGGTATGCTTAAGTTTTTTGTTTTACCCTAAATTTTCCAAACAATTCTTTTTCACGCGAAAATATGTAGAATACCAAAATTATATTACATCGCATTATGTTACAACGATACATAGATATAACGATTACGTACAAAATATGAAAATATCTTCAAATTTATTTGGTAACAATGTAATGCTTTTGTTGATAAAAATATTCAATTATCTTAACTACTTTTTGAAAATAAATTCCAAGAACAGTAATTTCTTTTTAATCCTTTTTTTTACATTTAGTTATTAATTAATCAGATTTGAATATATATTTTAAAAAAAACGAATAAAAAACTTTTCTTTTTTTAATTAGGTTAGAAGAATTGTGAAAACTAAATATTACATCTTGTCTACACTAAATCAAGATACAAAATTATTAAATCACAACTAAGTAAGTTAATCGTAAGAACAGATGTCCTTTATAAAATTATAAAGGTCTTTTATGCCCATAAATTACCTCATTGACCACTGATAATACATACATATATTATATATACAAAGTGTTCCACGTCAGGACATGTTCTGCTGATGAAAATAATTAAAAAACATATGTCTGAAAACGCTTTGTTTTAGGCTACTGAAAGATTTCGTCCGGATTTCAGCTGTTCCAATAATAACTTTTCGGGACCCAAATTAAGGAATAATGATGGTGATTTCTTTCGTAATTTGAGCTAGGAAATAAGATAAAACAGGTCCTAGAACTATAAATCCAGTATTTTTTAGGATATCCGACGTAAAACACACAAGTTTTTTTTTAGGATTTTAGTACAATAGCTTTCCAACAAAAAATTTGCCCTGGTTAGACGGGAAGGGCTAGGAAAGCGAGACCTTTCCGTCTAGCCAGGTTTGCCTCTACGATCGTTATCCGCATGGTTGTGAAAATTATACTAATAAATAACAATTAAATCCTGAAAAGCTTTCTTTTCTCCAACGTTTCCCTCGTTCTTGACATAGAAGCTCTGATACGAACCTGCTGTTCCAAGGGTAATAAAAAAGAGAACAAATTTCTTTTGGTTCCCTTTTTCATTACCCTACAATACCCTATATCTCGGGAAGAGGTCAAATTAGAGAGCAGAATATCGGATGTGTTACAAATATCATAGTCTATCATGTTTATGTCGGAAAACGAAATAAAAAATGTTATTATATCTGTGTCTAAGAGAAAACATTTACAGCTTCACCCCCGACGGGGTTAGGATCTTGATCTATGACTTAAAACGTTTCCTGAAATAACACAAATGTATCCTGAAAATTTGAAAGCAATCAGTCGATTTGTTCTTGCGTGATGCTGTACAAACAGACTGAACCACCACAAACTTTCGTATTTGTATATTAGATTGATTACAGAAAGCACAATGTGCATCTTATCACCGTTACACGTTCACTAAATGATTTTAAATGACAATATATTATCAAGTTCAGCGCCCATACGTGAACATCAAATGAATAACCAAGCTTTAAAATTTTCCTGTTTCACTAACGTGCTCTTATTAGTGAAAATGATTTTTTTTGTAGAAGTTTGTCTAAGTTTCTGATGGTATGGACCCATCCCATCATCAGTGAAAGGATTTCAAAATGAAAGTTTACAAGAACAAGTAGTTATTTATAAGGTAAGTCTATGTTTATCATTGTCATGACTTAATGATGAACAATTATACATTAATGACATAATCTGACGCCGTTCTAATATTCATAACTTTTGGGATCAAAATTTAGGAAATCATTTGGAAAACTTACGATAAAATAATAAATATATATTTCCGGAGCCAAAAAAATCTTAACTCACGATCAGGTTGCAAGTTAGAATCCCGATCAGGCATGGAATTTTTATAATTTACCAAATTTCCATTCTAAACCCCCAAGCACAAACAAGTTTCAAGCTTATATGATGAATTAATTACCAGAAAAAACTAATATATTTTATACATTCTCAATAATTTTCAGAATTCGCTGGGCAATCATTCTTCCAAGAAAATAGAAACATTTTTGTCTATAATCATTAACTTTACGGTTTAGTGAAGAAAAGCTCAACTCCGGTCTAATATCCACATTACTCCTGACCGGCTTTGTATATCCTACAATAGCTATCAAGAATTTCATCTTTAGACATTTAGTCTCTGCCTGTGAACAAATGTCATTTTTCACGTCTTGCTCCCATATAAACAAACCGGGGTGGCTAACGTTACTTTATAAAATTTCAGGTCTTAATTTATTTTAAAGAATTCATTTTACTTTGCCAATTATTTTATTTGTATTAATTCTCTTATTTTGTTATTTTGAGGCCCTTTTTTAGAAAATATAAGTTAAAAAACTGGAAACGAAGTCGCTATACTTTCCGGGCACTGAGAAACTGGAGCTATATTTTAAAAACTGGTTTCTCGAATGATTTCAATAGGCTTCCTTCCAGCTGTTTTCATTTTAAACAATTATTTAAAGAAAATCAACTAAGTTTATTTTATAAAAATTACTATATTTTATTTAAAATAAAATGATGAGTTGTATTTTAAAACCAAATATTTGCGAATAATTAGGGTTTTTAAAAAAATTTGCAAATATGTACGTGTATAACAGGAAAATTTTAATTAGTAGTGTGTTCTAGCCGGAAAATTTTAAACGTTCTGCTACTCGCGGCTGAAATACAATAAATTAATAAAATTGTTACTTGCAATTTTTGGGGCTGAAGGTAAAAATGTTACAATTCATTTATTGCGTAACCACCACATTTTTTACTAAGAAAATTTTCTCTAAACCACCTAAATAAAAATCGAAAATTAAAAATTCCAAATTCCACAACCCCCTTTGAAAAATTTGCATTAAATTTTAACTAAGAAAATGTGCTACATTTATCCTACTGACTAAATTTGGACAAAATCGATTAATCCGATCTGAAGCCATAAGGAAATAACAGTTACATGCATACGTACTACGGTCGTCCAGAAAGTAAGAACCGTTTTCGCATCGCATGCACGTAGCTTCACTAAAAACAAGGCTTGTCTCTTTTTTTATGGTAGCACTATACGAAATTTCGTAACTGTTAAATAACATGAAGTGATTTTGCGTGTGTTTATAATGAATAAAAAAATTAAAATTCCGCCAATTGTGAGGTAGATCGGTCATATATTTTTTGAATGCTCAAGGTGTTTGTCCTGTAGAATTCATCGTTAAATTATTGTCGTATATGGTGACAGTATAATAAACGGTCTTTTGACTCGTGGAGTGTGCTTCCTTCATTACAATGCACATATCACAAGCGGAAAAAAACTTGTGATCTACTCAAAGGTTTCGGGTAAGCTTTTTAGCGGGAACCGCTATGTAGTGACGACGACGTCAATACACCTTCGTGAGTGGATTAATGGGCTGACGGCAGACTTCTTTGACGAAGGTGTACAGAATCTGGTGCCACGATTTGACAAATACTTGAACTTAGAAAGTGATTATGTGCAAAAAAAAGATTAAAAGTGTAAATTATGATGACTATATTAAAATTAAAATAAATACAATAAATATTTTATAAAACAAAAACGGGTTTTACTTTCTGGACGATTCTCATAGATACGAGTATAAACATATCCGTAAAAGTTTGTGTTTTATTGGTTTTAATAAATTCTTTAGGTTGTGAAAAACAGAGATTCACCAAAAATCCGACAGGTGATTTTTTGTCTGATCACTTCCCTTTTTTCTTACATATATATATATATATATATATATATATATAGAGAGAGAGAGAGAGAGAGAGAGAGAGAAAGAGGGAGGGTGAGCCGGGCGAGAAAGTAAAAATGATAACACTGACTTCAAAAAAAAGCAAAAAAATAAAGTTAGAGATTGCACTTTTAATTGCGTGCTCGCCCGAAAGTCGAAATTTGAAGAATTTCATAGTTTTTTTAATATTACTCTTGATCTTTTATGAAATCGGTTTTAGTGTTTGCATAAAAAAAGTTGTTCTATCTTCTTATATTAATTTTAAAAACCTCTGCGCGATCATACATATATACAAAAGTTATAAACGCACAAGTTACATAACAGGCGTAAAAAATTTAGAAATAGTTTTCCTATCAAATCAAAATCATAATATTGGATACTATAAAAAATAATGGAAAGAATAAAACTACTACTAGCATAAAATAAATATAAAAAAGATTCCTGCAGACATATGCAAGAAATATATTGTACAATGCTTGAACTTTTATAGTAACTGTACAAACAGAAAAAGAAATACAAACAGTATTAATAATTATTTATCCATATAACTGTGCACAACCGGCCAGTTATTTTTGTAACCATATATGTTGTATATACAGGTGCTCAAGAGATATTTTACTCAGCTATAAAAACATACCGATAACATATAGAAACATGTATAGAATCACGAATAGTATTTTATGAAATGAATTTAAACTTTCGTTTAGCATTGCCACTTTTCACACATTAAGGAGCTTTATGTTTTTTTTTTTGTTCCACGCAATTTGAAACGATATTAAATATTTTATTGTGTTATTCATATGTGTAATCCGATTTCCTCGTTATTCTTACCCTACATTGTTGAAGAGGTATTTTCTTAAATTGTCTCCAGTTTGATTCAACGTAAAAAGAACTTTTTAAATGTTTTTATAACAATAAAATCCAGTTTTCTCAATACTTCTTAAACGTTACTCTAAATTAGATCGAAAATATAAAATATTATTGGGGGGGGGAATGTTTTTTTAGTATGAAATAATGTTATAACATCACAGATAAAAATAATAATAATAATAATATTTAGCATTTTCTAAAGTTAACGTAAAATTTAATTTAAAAAAATAATAATAATAAATAAATATAAATAAATGAAGTTAATAAGAGACCAGTTTTTATAATATAACCATAACGTTTGTAAGATCTATTCAGTGTAGCTTTACTAAAATGGAACTTACGTTAGCTGAGTCTCTTGTCATAATACAATGTAGTATTGTTATATTCTACTTTCTCTAAATCAGGTAATTAGAACTCGATAATAATTGGTATCTTGAAAACTGATCCAAGCTAAAATTATTATTAGCTAATTTGTTACGGTTTTCATCTGAAGTCCTTCACCAGTAAGAAAAATATCTCCATTCCTTCTATTAAGGATTAAATTAAAAGAAGACGAATCACGATCAAAGAGAGGTTTAATACAAAAATTAAATCTAATACTATTATCTAAGATGGAAAAATAGATATAGATTATTTTATATGTAATATTAACGTTTTTGGTAATGAGACATAAATAAACCAAAAGAAACCGGAAGAAAAATAAAATGTACTTTTAAAACTATAATGAAAAGATAATTTAAAAAATTAAATGAACTGATAAATTGAAAGCGGAATTTTGGCAGAATTTAATGAACTCATATTAAAGATTCCATAGTAGGTTAATGGGGGGATTAGATGGACGATAGCGAGAAAGATGTTAGGGAAAACAAAGATTAGTAAAATAAGTTTAATTTGTATGTACGACCGCTTCTTTTTGCTTTTTTGTTAAAATAAATCTACGTAATTTATATTATTGATTGTTACATAATAGTAACTTGATTATTATCTAATAATAATACTAATAATAGTAGCAGTAATAATTATCTATAGCGATGCACGCTACAAATCCACTGTCGCTCTAAGCCACATTAGCAAGGCAGACTGCTATATAATAAGTAAAGGAAAATAGTGTGCAAATAATCGGGATTGCATTTAATGGTTTTTATAATTTCATTGTAATTTATTAATGGAAAAATAAATCATCATAATAACATTAATAAGCACTTTTTCTGATCAGTATATAATAATATATTATACAGATCGCATCAAGAATGTGTAGATGTGTTACTCACGGATAAAAAAAGGAATTACCACTACCTACCCAGATGGATAAAGGAAAACTGTAGTATAATTTTGATAAGAATATAAAACAGTCGTAGTAGAATCACAAAGTACACATTTAATTATAAAATTAAAAATTCAACTGGTTAATATCCATAAAAATGATTTAAAATAAACATCTATTTTTATTTATTTATTTTTAATATTAAAGTAAATAAGGGTAAAAACTACCCATAAAAGTCACTAATGCAAATTACTGGAACACATACTTAAGCATATATTACTAAACCTAGATAAACTTTAAACCTAGATGGAGAAAATAAGGCCCCTTTGTGGCGTATTCCTGCTAGCCTGTGAAGCGCTAGCACCGAAAGGACTTAAAGGACTTAAGCACCAGCGGACGGTCTGAAGGGGAATTACGTCGGGGGCACAGGTTTTAAAACCTAGTCTCCCGCGGTCGGATCCAGAAATGGGTTTGAGAACGCTGGTACAAACGGATATGGAATGCTAATCATAAATCCGTCCGTAAAATATAATAAAACTTAAAACTTAGAGCCGTCATTAAAATAAACCCTTAAACACGCCCGATTACAGAATCATACAGCAGCAAGGGACACTGTCCAGGCTCTGCGATTCGAAGGGAGAATTTGTGAAACTCCCGCCACTTTTGCATTCCACTCCATTCCATGGAGAAAATCCAAATTTTTTTTTAAACTACTTAGTATTATTTAATAATTCATGTAGTAAAAATAAAGTTTCTATAAAAAAAAAATTTTTAATTATTTTAAACAAATTGATGGGAAGATCTTTCAGATTCTGTAATTTATTAAAAATGTTTAAAAGGAAAGATACCACCATTATTATTATTATACATTACTATTATTATTATTATTTCTTTTAAAAATTATTCAATGTAGATACATACATTTATAAAAATAAACATATAGATAAGTTAAAAATTATAATTTACGAAATACATAAACATAAATCATATTGTGGTTGGGGAAAACGTTTCTTCGTATTCTATTGGTAGATATCTTTAGGATCGCATAACTCGGGTAATATTAATCAAATATGGCAACACTTGCGTGATTTTGAAAGATAACATATAACGACGTATTTTTAAAAAGGTTATGATTACATTAATTCAATTTTTTTAAACTTATTAAGTCTTAAAATTAAATGAAAATAAAGAATTCGATACGTTTTAAAAATCTATGTGGACAACACATGACTTCCTTGTACGCCTATTAAATTGCATTTACATACTATTTTAAAATGAAAAGTTCATAAAATTTTATTTCATTAAATACGTCTGATATTTTTACACACACACATTTTTTTCGTTTTTTGTTATTGAATATTATTAATCGTAATTTTTTTTTTTTACAATGGCAGATTAATAATTATTAATAAATCAATATATTTAAATTAAAGAAAAAAAGTTTAAAAACTCAGATGAAGTCCGATTTGAACCGTGTGCCTCCCCTAAGATCCAAATATTTCATTAATTAAAATTTTATTTGGCTATAACTCTGAAATCAATGAAAATAAGTACCGCTTAAGATATATCGTTGAAAAGCTCTCAATGAGGGCTTATTACTGCAGTTAAGAAAAAATTCAAAATTCAAATTGTTTTGGATTTTGGGCTTTTTTGGACACTTTTGGTTCAGTCGATTGCAATAAAAAGGGGAGACGCACAACTAGATTTCAACAACAGTTATAAAACAACAGTCCTAAATCCAAAATTTTAACATCCTACGGCTAACAGTATTTTAGTTATGCGAGATACATACGTACATACATGCATACATACGTACGATAGACGTCACGCCGAAACTAGTCAAAATGAATGATTGAGGGATGGTCAAAATGGATATTTCCGTTGAAATCTGGTAACCGAAATTTTTCGCGATCACAATACTTCCTTTACTTCGTACCAGGAAGTAAAAGAGGAAGAATGCGACTGATTTTTTCTTTTAATTTCTGATGATGCAGTATCAGAATCTGTGGCACAAAACTAGTTCAAATGTTTTCAAATCTGGAAATTTTTATGACAGTGATGCACCTCGTTCTTGTCGACCAATGAATGAAAAATTCGATGAAATTATGGAAAATAATTGAACAAGACCTCGGAGTTGTCGCTCGTCGATAGCCCCTTGGGGAGCCTTCTGGTCATCTAGATTCGGATAGTAGAGTGCCTGGATGATCATGCAGAGGGTTTTCTGAGGCATTCACAATTACGAACGGTGCTGTCAAATCTGGACTAGGCGCGCGGTTCGCGCTTCGGCGGTTTCGGTCAGTTAGTTTGAGGGAATCATGTTAGGTTGAATATGAAGATGTCCGTTTGAGGCCTACGTGAAGGCGAAATTTGATTTGTATTTTAATGATGCAAATGTCTGCCGAGGCATTTACATCGGTGGCATCCAGACCGAGACATGGCTGATAACTGTGAGATGTAATCAGTTAGAGGGTCTAAAGACGACCGGTAACGTCACAAGGTGGGTGTCTTCCCCCTACGGGGTTGGGATGATCATGCAGGGGCTGTTAATATTCCATACGGTTTAGATCCGGCCCCTGCATGATAAAAGGATTTTTAGCAGGTGGACGCCCCGCACTGCCGTCAGTGCGACCCTGACGATGGCTGGCAAGCTTTTTCCTCCTCTACGGAAAAAAAGAATAAAAAAATGTTTATCTGTGATATTATATATACATCAGGTTTTGGATAAAAACATATAACCGAAATGATTTAATACAACCTTCAATTAATAATAATCACACAAACTTGAGCTAAAGAATTAAGCTAAAAAAAATATATATTAATCTTGAAAGTTAAAATTATTTTAGAGATAATCTTTAACAAAATCTTTGACCATTATATTTACATTACTTTTGCATTAAAATATGAAAAATGACTTTCCCACCCTTCTTTACGGGAGTAAAACAATCATATGATAGCCTATTTATCGTATCTTCAAAATTCGTTCTGATTTTTTAAGTATGTCGTAAGAGATGATGTCATAAATCAGATAGCAGCATTTGAAGGCGTAATAGATATTTAATAATAAATAAAATTTTAACGTTTAAGATGCTTCAAACTAATACACAATTTGAATTTACTCCAGACGAAACCAATTTGATCTTTTCATGAAAATTTGTCATGTAACAAAATAAAAATCGGATAATAAATTTTGCACTATGGCAAAGAAAAGATTATTCTTGTCATTAATAGGAATCTAATTCATATATATACGACTATAATTGTTACTTTTATAACAATCCACGCAAAAACTGTTATTACATCATCAACATTGACATACCTGAAACAAAAATCTGAATATAAATTAAATATTTTAAAGGTAAAAAATGGTTTAGCACTAAAGGAAAGAAAAATTAAATAAAATTAATATCCAGAGAACCAAAATACAAATAAATCAGCAAAGGATTACAAAAGGATATGACAGAATTCGTACTCTGATTATATTTTATCCATTTTACGGATTAAAGGATCGAAAAATAAAACAATTTAAATAGAAAGAAAATTAGATTCAGTTAGATACAAATTATAATTATCATATTACATCAAAAAATCATCCAAGCAGTTAGTTGTAATAGACTAGAAAATTTACGCTCTGTTGCCTTCAATTTTTACGGTAAAATTACTTTAACAAGAAAAATATGCATATTTAAGAACTTTTAAAATATTATATAACAAAATATACGTTAATTTTATATATATTTTTTTATAAATAACTAACTCAATTAACATTTCACGATAAAAAAATTGCGAAATAAAATATTATGGTATTTTAAGCAAGTAAAAAATATGCTCGCGTACGCGTCAACGCGCGCGGGTATTTTTATGTTAATGAATGAATGAAAAAAGTAAGAGTGAACGTATATTTATATGTACAGTGTTCTATTTCAAGGTGGATTCTGTAATATATTACATTAAATGTGTCAGAATGTATTACAATATGCATATACGAATTAAACTGTTCTATTAGTTTTGAGGCAACATATACATATGTATTAATCGAAATTAAATGTTACACGTAATATTATATGAAATGTCATAACACGTTTTACCATAGTAATAATTTCAAAATTACAACTTTAGACAAATATACAATGACAAATGCATACAATATTAATATTATAATATCAGTATTAATAATATGAAACAATACATCTTAGAAGGATTCTACATTCAATCACGCAATCCATTAGACAAAGAAAAACATAACAATGCTAATATATACATAAATATAAGTAACTACATGTTTTGCTACAAAGATTTGAAACTTAAAAAATCGCTTCGTAATAATAATAAAAAAACCAAGGATTGATTTATTCCCTATATTTTTTTGTTATTTTATGCAATTTCATTTCATTAATGAAAATTAATGAATGTCATTTATGACATTAATCTGACCTAAAACATTTAAAAAAATGAAGAAAAACAACTTATTGCATTTTAAATTAATTCAGAATTAAGCCTGTTTAAAATTTAGGTTAGCGTCATCCCTCATTGTTCTGAACCAAACTGAGACCTTTAACTACATTTTGCTTAAAGAGTGGATCCCAGATAATTGGAAGAAGTCGCGACTCATCCTATTGAAGAAGGCGGAATGATCAACTCACAATCCAACAGCCTACACACCGCTTTGCCTTACTAATAACTTTTGTAAGTTCAGAAGCATGTTAGTGGGACGCCTGAAGGAAAGTACACAGAGTAGAATAGGGGACTAAGAAAATAATAATACGGCTTCCGCAAAAGCAAGTCTACTGTTGACGCAGTTAACCACGGTTTGAATATTATTGACAAAGCTTGCAAGAAAGAAGAGGTGTATTCCAGCAATACTAATGTTGGATATAAGAAAGGCGTACAACAGCATCACATAGGATGCAGTGTTTGAATCGTTCAGGGAAAAGGCTGTTGACCCATACATCAGAATAGTGATTCAATAATGCCTACACAGAAGAAAGATTGTGACATTGAAAGTCAACAAGGTCTTGTTTGATGTGCAGAAAGGTGTTCCCCAAAGCTCCGTCATTGGTCCATTTCTGTTGAATGTTGTATATAATGGGATCCTTTGACTTAAATACTCATACGGATTGGCTTTGCGGACGATCTAGTATTAACAAGTAACAATGACAGAAAATATCTTCATCCAACTTTTAAGGAGATGGTTGATCAGCAAAGGCTTACAATTAGCCCCAAAAGAAAACAAAGGCTACCATTATGGCGAGTAGAAGGAGGCTGAATTCAATCCAATTTGAAGTACAGGACGCTACAATCATTTCTAGCCCAAAGGTAAAATACCTGGATTTTTATTGTCAACAATGAAACTAACAGCTGACTTTATTCACAGCTTATTTATATCTTTCATTGTTTACAATATTTTTATTTCCGTAACAACTGAAATGTTTGCTTCTACTGGGTGAAAATGGTTTTAATGATTGAAGCTCGCATTATCTTCTTTTTTTTTTGAAAATATGTTTCGCTGTGGTTGTAAGTATACGTAATAAATGAAAAGATTTTTTTATCAAAGTTTTCTAGGTATCGATGTTTCACATCAAAATGTTCTGCGAAACTTGATCGATAAGTTTCGAGATACTTAGATGTACAAAAGACGTGCCCGAGACCATAATATCATCTATTCTGATAGAAGAAACGTTTGCTGATATTTCCATAGCTCAAATCCCTAAGATTCTTAAGTGTTTCATCGTGGATTTTTAATTATGTTAAAAGTGTTCATGCATGCCTGGAAGCAAATAAAAATAAAAATTTATTATAATATATTACCATATATATGCCTAATTTAATATCGTTGGATGACAACAGTAGCAGCTCAGATGTCAGCTGAAACACAGTATAGGTACGCGCTGGTAAAACGTTACTCCCGCCGCGCAGTTCTCCCACTATAGCGGCGCTGCGGCCCCACCACTCTCAGGCTCCAATAAAAGAGCGTGCACGAGAGTGAATTTTTAATTCATCGTCGATCACCACCTAACGAAGACCAAGAAGAAGAAGAATAAGGTGGAAGAAGACAGAATTTCCCTGACCGCCTCAACGTGGGACCTCCTGGCGGATTCCAACATCCCCGCTGGAGCAGCAGGCCTGGCCGACCCGCCGAGGGAACTGCTGGAGACGAACCGCTACCTTCCAGCTCCAGCTCACCGGGCTTCAATCGCCCTGGCCGGCGTGGAATCACTCGAGGAGAACCACCTCGGCCGCGCCGGCGAAAGACGACCAACGCCGTCCCGACACTGCGGGGCTCTGGGGGTCACCACCGCCACGCTGTCGTGAGGGGAAGTCCGGTCTGATTTCAATGGACGAGCCGCAACTCCCCGACTTCGCCGGAGACCAGCTTCCGGTTTTTTCGTTAGCTTCTAAGAGCTAACGAAAAAACCGTCATTTTCAGGGCTACCATAAGGTTATAAATTACAACGAGCCGTCGAAGCCAATCGACGACAACAGCCCTCTCAGGGCTGTTGTCAAGATTATTAAGTGCCACGTGCCGTCGAAGCCATTCGGCGACAAGTAATATAAATATTATTCCTGCTTATATAATTTTTAATTGAATAAATAAATTAAATGTTTGTAAACATTGGTGAACATTTTCATTAGGACATGTGTTTATTATTATTCTTCTCAATATTAAAACAGTAAAAAGAGCATACAAGAAGTCGTTTTAGACCTCAAATTACTCCTAAGCGTGGTGAATGACTCCCTTACACTCTTTAGGATATTTAAGCAATCATACTTTGAATTTTTTCAACTTAGCTAGTTTTATATGTTAATAAATATGGCAGATACATCAGAAATAAGATTCTTAAAATAATGGTGAAACTGTACGTGGTTTTTATTTCAACTATTCAAGAATTAAGGGTAAATTTATTGATATTTATACAAACATATGAGGTAATGGAATTTAGCTAATTCGGTCAATCTTATACCTTTATTTCTGATTATCACCGTTTTGCTAAGTTTCATGACAAAAAAATGAACAATTTTTATATTGTTTAATTTCGCCGAATACTTGTTCTTAGAAAAATTATTCCATGACAGAAATAAAGCAGATGATAGAAACTCTATACGACCAGTGATTCCCAAATTGTGCGCCGCGGCTCCCCGGGTCGCCGCGGCTTCTTCACAGGGGTGCCGTGAAATACTTTAAAAGCTTCATAATTAATTGAACCAAGACATTTATAATTATTAATTTAATGTTAATAAAGTATAAAAAAAATTATGAAGATACACGAGTTTTACTTATTTTTATCTTTTACTTACGAGTAGTCATACTTTTACTTAGGGTAGGGCGCTATAGAAAAATTTTAATTGAAAAAGAGCGCCGCGACTCGGAAAAGTTTGAGAACCACTACGACCGTTGCCTGTCATTTTAGTTATTAAAACCCAAGTTCATGACAACAGTTATTTATCAATTCAAAGTTTATAGTTTTAAATTATTATTTTTTTTTTTTTTTAATTTCAATACGTTTTATTACATTTTAGCTTTCACTAGAATATTATTTCATTTAAAACTTAAAAAGAATATTAACAGATTTTTCCTCACTCTCTCTTTCTCCCTCTCACTCTCTTCCTGTTGAGTTGACAGTAATATAATATTACTTTTCCTGCCTACGACACGAAACAATTTATTTGTTATTTAACTTCTGTTATTTTCTGCAAAGTTTACTAGATTTTTATTCAACTATCAAGTATACTTCACTTCAGTAATAAATTATCTTTTGATGTGGCCTGTTTTTTACATGAGGTTTTATTATTAACAAACAGGGAATTTGATTGGTTTTCATTTATATACCGTAACTTTCTCATCAAGACTCTCTCTTTTGTTTAGATTCAAACTACGTTTCAACGGATCGAAATATTTGAATGGAGAGGTGAACTTCTTTTTATAAATTTAAGGATTAGTTTTGTTGTTATACACAAAAATTGAGATTAACAGAAGTAAATAGTATAATAATTGTAGTTAAAACAAATAAATAAACTAAATAATTAGTTAAATAATTAAATAACAAAACAATCAATGTAGAATGCGTATAAGTAGGCTACAGTACAGAGGTTTTTAAATAAATTTATGATTTTGAGAAGCTGTATAAGAAATTATTACTTCTTTTATTAACTAACAACTTTACTTAATTTTTTTTCAAATTATTATATCTTTACATAATCAAGAATTATTTATGAGATGTATATATACAGTTATATGTACCGATAGATGTCTTTTTTATATTTCTTTTAATTTCCTTATATGTATAAATAAATAAAATTACTTTATGGCAGTATTTAAAGAACCTTTTTATTTTGTTTTAATGTACATGTTAAAATAAATTTTACGTTCAAAACAGTTTTGGCCTTTATTCTTTTATTTAAAATTCTTTTCCATTGGACTATAACGGACACTCAGAAGTGTCTTATCTTTTTTAACTCCAGGTGTTTCTACCTTTAATAAATTCTAGATCGTGTTTTTAGGTAGATATGGAAAATCCTTTGTGTATAGAGGACATCCCCGTTTCACTTACATCACTTATAAAAATGCTGTGTTCGGTATCCGAGATATTATATAATTTTCGGTCTTTATTTCAGCTGAACTAGCATTGTAGTTGGACAAAAGCCAATCGAAATGTACTGCAGGTAATGTTTACCCGATCTGCAACATTATCTCGTTTTTATCAATATACAGAAAAAAATTACAAACTGATGGAATGAATTTAACTACTAGTAGTATAAGACAATTTTACATTTATTTTTACACCATTATGAGATAAGGTAATCTAACTTCAGTTTATTTAGAGAAAATGGCTATTTCTTCATTCTATTGTTCCCTTTTATTCTTACAAAAGAAAAACTAATTTTTTTTTTTTTGTAATAACCAGAACAAATAATAGATGGAACGTAGAAAAGAAATAAAATAGTTGTTAACAACTCTGAGATATAATCTTGTCTGAATTTTACCACATATGTAAATATTTTTACTCAAGATTTTTGCCACTGCTTAAAGATTTTACTACAGTTAAACTGAAACTCGGAAGACTATGCAGGTTCTTTGCTTTTTTAGTGTTAAATAAAAGATAAATTACTTACATGTATTTAGAAAAATTGTTAACTTTTCCCCCATTATTCTTAATACAAGCAATCTATTTCATTTCATTTTTATAATATGAAATTAAAGAAATAAGTTAACTGAAAATAAACCATTAAAAAAGCCAGCTGTTGGTTTGATTCTGTTTTTTTCATCTTTTTTTTTAAAAAAAGATCGACGATAAATATTTGAATTAATTTCTTATTGGCTGACTGCATTTTAACACTTGAAGTATTCGTATTTTAACGTAAATTTTATTCCCTTCATTTATTTGTCAATTGAAACATGTTTATCCGTTAGTCTAGTACGTAAAGTCTAGTCAGTGCAACATAAAATCAACTGATTTGAATAGAAATGCACTTTTAATATTTGTGTAAAAATTCGCTTAAAAATCCAGTAAACATGACCTATTCACAGTTAAATTAAGTTATGAAATTCAGTCACACCTTAGAATTTAGAAAATATAATGAATTTTTAGTAGAAATATGAGACAAAATGCAGCTAATCAGGACTGGAGATTAGACATTTAATCATCTGTTAATGAAAACGACACTCTTCCTTAGTTTTACGGTATAAAATTTAAGTGAAATTATCGTCTTTATTTATTCACACTAATGAAATGCTATAAAAAAAAAGTTAACAGTTTTTTTAATTTTCTTTTATCGCATATTTTTTATTTCCTAATATGTGCGTCGCAATGTGTTCAACAAGTGAAAAATAAGCAAACATCCCCCAATCAGATGAGGATGATATGACAAGTAAATGAGGTGTAATCTTGTACAGTGTCTCAGGCCGACCATTCCCGAGATACGTGTTAATTCAATCCCAAACACCAAGGTACACCGGTATCCACTGTCTAATATTAAAATCCGTATAAAAGCAACTAACGTTTATTAGAATCTGAACCTCACAATCTGAAATCAGTTGTTAAACAACTAATTTATAATTTGAAATAAATTACTTTGAGATACCAGGAGGTGCAGCTGATAAATTACCTTTGTATATCAATTTAATTAATAGAAAGTGCCAAAACTACATAAAAATTATAAAATATAGTCAAACATTTTAATACTCCACAACCCAAAAGAATTAAAATTTCTTACATGATACAATTATATAATAAATACACAATACATATCTAACTTAAAATTTTTTTTACATAAAAAAAAAATTCTATTTTATTTTTTTTTAAAACAGGATTTCATACACTTAAAATGTTTTTTGAAAAATCTAAATATTTACATTTATTGGTAATGTAAGATTAAACGTTTTAAACAGCACATGTGTACTGCAGATATTGTTTTAATGATTCATAAATCTATAAAAAGTAACAAATAAAAAACCACATTAACTTAACAGAAATAGAACAGTACAGTAAACGCCAAAGTAACTCATAAGTATTACAAATCTGTTTCAAATAAATAGATTTAAAAACTAATATAATTTTTTAAATAACATTTAAATATTATTCGTTAACAGATAAAAATATTATAAAACTTTATTTAAAAAATATTTTACTGTAATATACACCTGTTTTAAAGTAAAAAAAGTATTTTTTTCCGAATACGAAATTATTACACCGTAAATTTTCATTTTATATTCATATTGAAACTGACTGTCGTATTTGTTCTTCGTACCGATTATTTAAGCTTAGGGGTGTTCTTTCTAAAAGGATTGTTAATTTTTTTTTACAGTAACTTTGCAATCTGTTCAATAAGATAACTGAACAATAAGTAAATAAGATCTACTTGAACCAACATTAAGTAGCCACAAACCCAGAGGTTTGTTTGTAACTTAATAATAATAATAACGAAACAAAAGATCCAAATCTAGTTTATCATCAGACAACCCGTTAGCATTCTAGATTGCTAGTCTGAAAGTTAATCATTTTTTCTCAAGATGACTCAGGAAAATTCCGAACATCCTGTCCATCATAATTCCCATCATACCTTCAAATCTTTGAAACATATGGTCTACGATATGCATGAGCCCATGAAAATTCTGGTTATCAGTAGTTTGCTGACCATAGAAACCACTTAACTCGTCCAGCGAATGTAGGACCGGAAGGATTCAGCCTATGTTTATATTCATTATCATTGTTATCAGAGATCTAACTTTCTCAGCGTAAGTAGGACCAGAAATATCCAACTATTAACAAAGTCAGTAATAAAAATATTTGTTACTTATTTTATATCTAAATAATTCTTCACAGACATATCTCTAAATAAAAAATAATCTTCAAGAAAATTTATGTTAAACTTCAGCTTTCTAGATATTTAGAAAACTGAAAAATTTAAAGGCATCACGGGAAATGAGTAAATCACTGAGGACTTTACCATTTAATTACACAAATTTACTACCACAGCAGTACGTCTCTGCCGTTAAAGGCGAATCCTCTTTCCCGATCTCTCCCTTCCCAAAACAGGTTTTCAGTAAATTACGGGATTGAATTTTCAGTTATTAGTCAACGTATGAAGCATATTCAAAGGAATTAAGAATCTACATTTTTACTGTTTTACCAAGTTAAAAGTGTTAAAAGGGACACCATTTTTTTCAGATATATTTAGATTACTTTCAAAACTAAATTGTAGCTTCTATTACAAATAATTTGTAAAATACACTGGAACTATGTAATTCATACAAAATCCCAGCATCAAAGTTTAAGGGGAAGTTTAAAAGGAAACCCGAATTGTCTTTTTTTTAATAAAATACTGGAGTATCATTATTTATTAACTTATATTATAACAGATTTAGAAGATATGCCGGCCTCCGTGGCGCGAGTGGTAGCGTCTCGGCCTTTCACCCGGAGCCCGGTTCGAATTCCGGTCAGGTACGGCATTTTCGCACACGCTACAAATCATTCATCTCATCCTCTGAAGCAATACCTAACGGTGGTCCCAGAGGTTAAAAATATATATATATAAAAAATATATATATATACAGTGATAAGGGTATGCAGTATCAGTCCTTTTTAACTGTCTTACAGTTGCTTTTAACGAAAATTCCTAAAATAAATTCTCTACTTGAGCATTCCTGATACCTTAAGTATTTGATTCAACACTTCAATGGTCTGAAAAAAAAATTCTTTCTCATTTTTTTAGGCGAATGAATAAACATTTTTAATGGAAGTTTACTTATCGAACGGGAATATCCTAACTGGTTTTAAATTTCTAATTCTTCATGTCTCCACATCCATTTTTAACATTATTTTTATCCTGTTCAACTATTTAAGAGCTGTTAATCAGAATAAATTCTAATTATCAATTCAAGAATTTCTGACTCATCAAGAAGTATCGAAAACAGGCTTATTATTTAAAAAGAAATTCATTGAAAAATGATTGTTACAACATCTATCTAAAAAAGTTGCTAATAATTCGCAATGTATCCAATATTACAGATACTGTAATGTTATTATATTACACTGTCCGTAATGTATTATTTAACACAGTATTTCAGCTGGTCACTTCAAAGTGTCGGAAACACCACACTGTTACCGCATGTGGCTGCGACTTTTTTTTTTTAGCAAATAATGACATTAAAAGACAAAAAATAAGAACAAAACAACTGCTTTTAATAAATTAGATGGAATTTATTTTTTCCGGATTTATGAACTATCAAAAATAAAAATAAAAAGATAAAAATGTCATTTATCTTATGTTACTTATGTTATCAGCCACTGATCAATTTAAAACTGCATTTAGTATTCTCAAGGCATTTTTAACTCCTAAAGGAGTCACGGGTGTAATTTTCATAATCTTTCTTTTTCTGTTTAGCCTCCGGAACCACCGTAAGGTATTACTTCAGAGGATGATATGTACTAATATAAATGAAGTGTAGTCTTGTGCAGTCTCGGGTCGATCATTCCTGAGATGTGTGGTTAATTGAAACTCAACCACCAAAGAACACCGGTATCCACCACCATCTAGTATTCGAATTGAACCTTAGAACACTCAACTTCGAAATCACCTGATTTGCGACAAGTTTACCAATAGACCAACCCGGTGGATTTATAAATTTTATTTTATTTATTTAATCAGAATTCCTAAAGTAGTGATGAACTACTAGACCAACCCGGTGGGTATGCATCCACGAAAGGGAGGTGGACGCATCGTTTGATCGCGCACATTGAACCGTGGGCCGAGAGAAAGTTTGGCGAACTGGGATTTTGGCTGATACAATTCCTGCCCGGCCACGGGGTCTTTCGTTCATACCTGCATGGAGAAAGAAGAGCTGAAGACCCCTTCTGTCCCTACTATCGGGAGTTAGGCACGCCAGAACACGTGATATTCCAGTGCCCGAGGTGTGATGAGGAACGCCGCGACTGTATTGCCGTAACTAGGCATCTCGAGGTAGAGACCATCGTTGGAACAATGGTACGCAGTTAGGTAGACTCAACACTGTGACGGGTTTTGTGGGAATACTGCAAATGAAATATCGGGAAACGAGGGGTGAGGGATAGCTCCGTACGGAGCTGCCGTTCGCTCGTGCTTGCACGGGTGGACGGTGGTGATGAAGTACGGGGACTCTCGATCCCCTGAGCTAAAAGACTGAGTCCCGGCGGCGATGTCCCCGTTAGAGACGAAGTACAAAGGACCGAGTCCCGGTTGCTGGGTGATGGAGGCCGGGAACGACATAGCCGGGCCTGGCATTTCCCTTGTCTGGCAACTAGTGGCAAAGGCACCTCCCGCAACCTTGTTCATGCTTAATTGGGGATCTGGTTCCGGGAGGCAAGAGGGGAAAAAACCCGGTGGGTAATTTCCATAATCTGTTCTTTTCTATGTGCAACTATTAGGATTACAGATTTAAAAATTCATTTCTTTAAAAGTTTGAAGGGTAGTTTTTCATTTTCATAGGAGTTTTTTGGGATAAAAATAACATAAATAAGTATCTTTACGTTATGTTTTATTCACGATTATCTAAAAATAAAACAACATTTTTAATGGCAAAACAAAATTCAGATATGTGATCGGTGATTGTTAACGACAAAGACTTAGCAGATAATATGAGTAAATAATCTGTATCAAAAACAAACAACACAAGTACATAAAAAGAGGGAAATAAGTAAAAAGACTCTTTTATAGTTCATACAAAAATAAAGAAGACAACTAACCATAGAAATAGTTACTATTGAAAGAGTTAAGGGCGAGAAAATTATAAACGTGACCGGCCAGACAGTTGTATAACACCATAACGGCGGAACCACTTGCTAGGCGTTTGTGCTGGTCTGTTGCAGCCGCTACAACAACAACACATAACTTAACTCCCTTACAGATAACATCGACTCACTGTAGACTATTCTTGTAGCCCCCTTCCTTTATTTTATACACCTCTTGTCTCACCTTAAAAGACACCTCGTCAGTCATCAACGAAATGTGGAAAATGAAACGGACACATAACACCGCCGTGATAACAGCAGAAGAAAAAAATGTTATAATATTAAAAAAGATAGGATAAAGAAAATATTTGTTTTAAATACGTAAAGAAATTGTACAGTCATCTTGGGAAAGGAAAAATTAAATACATTTACCAAAAAATTATCTTACAGAATCATACTCGCATAATAGAATTATTTTTTATAAAACCTTTTTTTTTGTTAAAAAAAAATAATATACTGGCTAAATTGAAAACCTCCTCTTTTATTGAAGTTTATTAAAAACGATTCGCAATAATACGATTTTACACAACATTTTAGAGAATATGAATTTTTACGAATTAAGGTACAAAATCTTTTGATTAAATTTGAAAAAGATTAAAAGGTTAAAATATTATTCTGCATTCCTGATAAGACCGGGATTTTTTCTGCATTAAGAGAGCCATTAATCAAAATAACTCTCTCTGAAATTGATGTTATTCACTACACTATAAGAAAATATATAGACTGAAAGTGAAATAAAATTATATTCAATTCATTTTCATTTCATGAGGCTAGGCATACTGAATGTCCAATAATATATTCGAATCATTGAAGAAGGTAACAGAAAACCACTTCACTCCTGATTAAACTTCGTAAACCTGGCACAGGTTATCTAAAATGCGAGATGTAATATTTTTTTAAATCATCTTTTCTAATTAATTTTCTTTATAATTCGCATAAAAGTCCTTTAAATACCAGTATTGAAACAAACGAATTAACAAAATACTGACTTTTTCTTTAAATATTATTCACAGGAAGAAATTTACTTTGGAGCATTAGAAAAATTTCGTTCATAAAAATAGTCAGTAAATCGTTAACGTCAGTGAATTTAATTGTAAAGGCCTATGTAAAACAAAATACATATGTTTCGAATTGAAAATATCTTCCTTTTTTTTTGAAGTCGATTGAAAGTTAACCGACACCCTTCATTACAGTTGATCTTTATAAATCAACTCGACACATCTGTGGGAAGCATAAATAATTATTTTTATTATGAATGAAATGAAGAAAAAACCCATTTATAATCTCTGACAGCGGGAGTTTACAGCCTAAAAATTGTGATAGTGTCTCACATATACTGAAAAATATTACGAGTTAAATTAATTTTTTTTCTTTAACTCTGCATTTATTATTTTGTCTTTATAATTGAAAAAGGAAGACTTTTATACCTTATTCATGAAAATTTAAATGATTTTAAATGTAAAATATTATTATTTAAATTTTCTTATTAATTTATAAAATATGGATCTTTTTTATAGCTTTGTCATTACTAATTTTAAATTATTATTCTAAATAACATTTAAGTAATTAGGTGTTGACTTCCCTTAAATTATCTACTTATTTTTATTTTTTTAATAATTTAATAATTACCTTCAATAAATAATTTTATTACATAAAATTTTTATTTAATTACTTAATAATATTAACTTAATTATACTGAATAAAATACTTTTATAAATATGTTAATATGTAATATTGATACGTGTACACTTTTGAAATCCATTTTTCAAGCAAACACTTATTTTATAATCCACTCGATGTGAAAGTTTTCGCTTTTCAGGTTAAAAGAAGCAGCATCTGCCGCTCACCATTTTATTTTATTTAAATTGTTGTACAAAGTATATATATATATATATATATATATATATATATATGTGTGTGTGTGTGTGTGTGTGTGTGTGTGTGAGTGTGTGTGTGTGTGTGTGTGTGTGTGTGTGTGTGTGTGTGTGTCCTAACTTTATCCCTTACCAAATATACAATTTCAATTATTCTTTGCATTCATTTTTTTCTCTAGGTAACTCCTCTAGGAAATTTCCTAATATATTTAGTATATCTTTTCGACAACTGAGAATATTAAACGCGTAAAATAATATTACTTTTAAACACGATTTGAAATTTGGAAATTTTTTTCAGTTAGTACATCATTATTCTAGAATAATGATATACACTTTTATATTCATGGTATTTTCATCTGAAACGAAGAAAATTTGCATTAGGTTGCTCTTGATGTAAAAAGAAGATATAAAACAAAGTAAAAAAAAAACACTTCAGTTTTTTTTATTAGAATATACGTAAAAAACAACAGTAAAATATATGTATATATTAACTACAGAGAGCCCTTTTTTTATTTTTTGCTCTGCTTAGCCTCTGGAACCAGCGTAAGGTATTACTTCAGAGGATGATATGTATGAATGTAAATGAAGTGTAGTCTTGTAAGTCTCAGGTCGAAAATTTCTGAGATGTGTGGTTAATTGAAATCCAACCACCAAAGAACACCGGTATCCAAGATCTAGTATTCAAATACGTATAAAAGCAACAGCCTTTATTAGGATTTGAACCTTAGAACTCTCGAATTCGAAATCAGCTGATTTGCAATTATGAGTTCACCACTAGACCAACCCGGTTGGTTATTACAGAGAGCCTTATCTCCTTATCTCGCGCTAGGTAGTAGCCTGTTTAACTTGTTTCGATGCATTATTCTTGGTACTTTTAACCAGAGAATAAAAGTGAGGATAGGAGACAAAATGACAAGAAGGATAGTGCTGGAAGGGGAGTGAGGTAGGGATGCTGTATGTCACCAGCATTGTTTAGTATATATCTGGAAGAAATAATTAAATGCTGTCTGAATGGGTAAAGAGGAATAAAGATCGGGTGAAGACGAATAGAATGTATACGTTTTGCTGATGACAGGAGAGAATTGGCGGAGAGCCCAAGTAAACTAAATGAAATGTTTGATGTCTCAAATGAAGCTTGCAAAAATCAGAGTATGAGAATCAACAAAAAGAAGATAAGATGTTTGATATTAGGTGGAAAAGAGAGGATTGAGATTAAGGTAGGAAATGAAATTTTAGAGCAGGTGAAGAAATTTCAGTACTTTATTCAGGGAGCTTTATAACTGAAGACCTGACTTGCACAGTAAAAATTACAAGAATATCATGAATTAAACAGGCATTTAATAAGAAGGGAAGACTGCTGTGTGGAAAGTTATTATCATGCAGCCATGAGGTGTAGTGCCGTTTTGACGAGGGCAGTTTTGAATGAGCAAACATCACTGTCCGCGGGATGGCGACTGCACTGCAAGGGCATGGATCCCATGCAGCCGAGAGGTGTAGCGGCATCTCAACGATGGTAGAAAATAAGTAAATGCCACGCGGGACTCTGCGATTTAGGTGAGTGGGAGTAGAAGGTCTGTCCGCCTCTCCCTTGTGGACCAGACCGGAGTCCGTAAATTAATCTAAGTCTAGGATATGAACTGAAAGTTTGAGTTCACTAAGGGAACTAGTACTAAATTTCGTTGTTGCGAACAAAATTTTTGGTGGTATGTTGTTTTTCAAATTTGCCTCGAAATCTATGAATCATTTTCAAGAAATTGGCTCACTAAAAGTAGAACTAGGCGCGGGGTTCGTGCTTCCGCAAACTCGGTTAGCTAGTTCAGAGGGAAACGATGTAGGACATTCAAGATGTCCGGACGACGCCTACAGCGAAGGCAAAAGCTGAGTTTAAAAATCACCGATGTAAATGTCTAGAGACATTTACATCGGTGGAATTTCAACGAGGCCAGGCTTATTACTGTGAGATGTAAAAATTTACTTTGCGAAAGAACGACTCCCGTTCACATCAGGGCTAGGAACGGGGAAGGTGGTGTGGCGACCGGAAGCCCCACAAGGGGGTGTCTTCCCCTATGAGGTTGGGATGTGTGGAAAGTTAAACTTAGAGTTAAGGAAGAGACTAATGAAATGTTTTATTTAAAGTGTGATACTCTATGGAGCTGAAACGTGGACGGTGAAAACGGCAGACAGAAAACGAATTGAAACTTTTGATATGCGAGTGTGACGCAGAATGATAAATGTCAGATGGCAAGACCATGTAACAAATGAATCGGAGGAACAGGAAAATTCTAAATGTGATTGAATATAGTGAAAGGAACTGGCAGCTAGGATACTGTATGAAAATAAGTTATTTATTTGTGGATGAGATAGAAGCTTACTTAATGGAAGGAAAGGAGAGATTTCAAATGATGGATGGGATTATGGAAAAGAGAAAATATGCTATAACAAAGAGGTTAACAAAGGATGGAACAAGGTGGAGCAGCAGCCGTGACAGATCTGCACTAATGGCAGAATTTCTTCCATTTCTTTTTTTTCCTTTTTTTAATTAAGAGCAATATTTTTTGTAGGGCTACCTTTATTAAAAAATTATGACTAATTTTCCTCCTTAAATAATAATAGTTTTATTTAATAAAATACTTTATAATAGTTTTCCAGTTCTTACCGAAATTTCTATGTTTTGAAGTCGGCATTAAAAGTTGCTGTTTTATATTTTTTGGTTTTACTTTTTGACGATGACTTCCGAATACCGAAATTTCACAAATTGAAATTATTTTTATACTTTGAATTTTTTTAATCGGTTTGTTCTTAATACTTTTTACTTCATTAAGGTTATAATCTAAATATAATAAAAATGTCAACAAATAATGGTCCTGTCAAATAACATAATTTCGGATGAATAAATTACAAAAAAAAGTTACGTACAAAAGATAAAGATTTAAAATAATTAACAGTTTCCTTCCTATACAGTTACAAAAAGTTAAATGGTTTCCTAGTTTGGTTAAACTGGTTTTTCTAAACGGTTGCAAAAATAAAAACTATGAAATTTATATTAAAATAAATCTATTTTTTTTATTTTTTTAGCTACTTAATTGAAGGTTACTTTAACAAATATTTATAATAGACGATATTTTACCAGAGAAAAAGTTAATTATTTCAAATACTTCATTCTGCCATAAGCATTCAAACAAATATTTTATTGTATAGTAACCGAGTCATTTGATATTACAAATAGGCAATCAATTCTGACCTTGAAAAATCTTTTATTTATTTAAAACCACAAAAACTCACAACAGGTGGTCACGGTGATTTGATATCGAACCGCGATCTCTCGAATATCAAGTAAGCATGTTCATCGACCGACCGTTATATTCTTTGCTGTCATTTTTTTTAAATTATATTTTTACTTCCACGTTCCAAAAGAAATAGAAGCAGCCTACCGCAAAAAAATTGGACACTGAAATAATGTAAGATTTATAAAACCAGACTCTTATAATGTAAAAAAATACTGTTTAAAATTGACATTTTTTTTCTGTATGTCCGTTGTGGTCGTGGATCGAATTTTTTTTTAATGTGATACATTTTAAGAAAGAAACATAGGCCTATTAATAAAAATATTTTAGACTATTAAATTCTACAGAATAACAACATTAATAAAATCTTAAAACATGCATTCAACACATTATCAAAATAATCATTTTAGTTTTATTTTAGTTTTTTTTTTTTTTAATTCCTACAAAAAAATAATAATTTTATAAATTAGACAAAAAATATTATTCGAACAAAGTGAAATTATTATTAAAAAAAGCGTAATGAAGGAAATTTTTTTATAAAAAGCGACGGTTTTGTTTTTAATTACGTGTAAATTATTTACACTTTTGCATAAAATAAAAAACAAGAGAGCTCGAATCAATCAATAATTTTTTATAGAGGAAAAGTTAGGAATATAACGTTTTATCAGCTGCTTAACCGTTAAAATAAAATAAAATGCAGGCCACAATTTAAAACACAATAAAACAAGCGATAACTTGTCACTTTATTGACATTAATTGTAATATGATTAGTTGTAATATGATAGTTGTTATATGATTACAACTTCCATCCGGTACGCTTTAGGTTCGAATACCAGTTAGGTTTTGCATTTTTTACCTACATCAAAATTCATCAAAACAAAAATAACACACGGTAATTCGATGCCAGTCTATAGTTATTAAACTAGATGAATAAAAAAAAATTGATTTAAAAGATTAAATTGAAACAAATAACAAAACAAAAAAAAAGAAAAAGTATACGAATATTTTGAATCATATACAGAAGTACATTCACAATAGAAAATATGTTTTTTCCTTAAATTTAGTAAACGAATATTTTGAATCATATACAGAAGTACATTCACAATAGAAAATATGTTTTTTCCTTAAATTTAGTAAACGAATATTTTGAATCATATACAGAAGTACATTCACAATAGAAAATATGTTTTTTCCTTAAATTTAGTAAACGAATATTTTGAATCATATACAGAAGTACATTCAGAATAGAAAATATTTTTTATCCTTAAATTTAAGCTAATTCCTACAATCAATAAATCAGAGAAATTATTGATGAAAAAAATACAATGTTCTAATATGAAAAACAAATGAGATGGTTTTTAAAAAAATGTTTTGGAAAAATTCAAGTTAATATATATTTTCATAAATATAGTTTTATAGAATTATGTTATTCCTTTTTTATAATTTTACCCTCAAATATCTTTTTAAGGAAAAAAAAGTATACAAAATGAAAACAAAAATCCTACTCGGATATATTGCTAGCACCTCCTCGATGTTTATTAGTCAATAACGTCTGGTGTGCCTTCAAAGAGTGCTTACTATATTACCATTGTAGAAGAATTATTTTAGGTCCTGGGTAAACCCTCCACGGTTTATTACGGCTGATAATACAATTATAACGGTCAGTTTATTTACTAATTACGAAACAATATATTCTACTCTTCATAAAGCAATTAGTTTTATCTATATATAATTAACTTATAAATCCATTGTTAGTTATTTATTTTAATCCCTAAACTGATTATCCAAATGATATAATTTATTTCTAAGTAATAAAAAAAAAAATATTATTTAAAATTATTAATTATTAAACTAGGATGGTTCCTTTCGAAAGAAAGGAGACGCAAGAAGAGAAATGTTTGTTTGATCACAAATGATGCTGTATTATATAGTCTTAACTTAAAAAACAGTTTCTAAAAAATAATAAATTAATTATAATTAAATAAGGATTGACAGACAATAATAATAATATTTATTGCCCAGCACGGAAATTTTGATTTTCATCATTTCACACTTATTTCACTTATTGATCCCGACACTACTGTCTGTGTTGGGAGGCGGTGGCTGGAAGGGGTTAGATTAAGTTAAGTTATGTAAGGATTTATTTTTTTAACCCACCGGGTTGGTCTAGTGGTGAACGCGTCTTCGCAAATCAACTGATTTCGAAGTCGAGAGTTCCAAGTCCAATTAAATAATTCAAGTCCAAGTAAAGGCAGTTACTTAAATACGAATTTGAATACTATATCGCGGATACCGACGTTCTTTGTTGGTTGGGTTTCAATTAACCACACATCTCAGAAATGGTCGACCTGAGACTGTACAAGAGTACACTTCACTTACAATCATACATATCATACTCATTCATCCTATGAAGTAATACCTGACGGTGATTCCCGGACGCTAAACAGGGGAAAAAGATTTTGTTGTTCATTAGATTTAGTTTATGACTGTCCTTCTATGTTAAATTTAGTTAAGAGAATTAACAGTTAACAGTTAAGTTAATTGTTTAGTATAACATAGTTACCGTATCTATAGTGGTGTTGGTTGTAAACTGTGACATCTCGACAGTACCGTCTGTATGGTGAGGCATATTCTCAACATCCTAGATTAGTATCCTATTAGTTAGATTAGTATAGTACTAAGTTAGACTTACTTCTAAGTTAGTTTTAGTTGCGGTAAAGGGGAGGGGTTTTAGTCAGTGAGAACCCGACACTACCGTATGCATACTGTGGCTGGTAGAGTTTTTCCTCCTCCTATAAAAAACTATCTAGCTGTAAGAATGGGGAAGGGGTTTTAGCCGGTGACAGCCCTGCCCTGTATGTTGAGGTGGCGGCTGGAAGAGCTTTCCCCTCTTCAAACGAAAAAACGTTTGGGTTTGGTTGGATTTAGTTATGACAATAAAGGGGGAGGGTTTTTACTAAGTTGAAAATCAGAAGAAAAATTTTCTTTCTTCTAGGCAAAAAAAAAGGTGAGATTACAGATGTACTGCGAAAAAAGATGATCGATGGGATGCCAACTGTTAGGTGGGGTAAGGATAGCCGGTGAGACTAGCGGCTAAGGTCCCATCTGGTTCCCTGGTGACTGTGATGTTGTCCGCAGGACTCCAGTCAGTGTTTCATATATATATATATATATATATATATATATACAGAAGTCCCATGAAGAAACGAAGGAACATTCAAGACATGTTCTACTGGTGAAAATGAAAAAGGTTCATATAAAAAGTATGAAAACGCGCTGTTTTCAAGTAACAGCTAGCAAAAGATTTCTTCCGGATTTCAGCTCTTCAAATGAAAAGAAATCCTACTGTAACTTTTAGGACCAAAATTAAAGAGTAGAGTTGTTGGTTTCTTATGTAATTTGAACTGGAAAATAGTATAAAATAAATCCCAAAACTGAAACTTTAGTAGTTTTTAAGATATCCGACGTAAAACACAAAATTCGAAGTCGTAAAACAAGTTTGTTTTTAGTGTGTAGTACAATAACTTAGTTAAATGACTAATAAATGCAGAAGAATTTAGAGACAAAACTTGTAGAGAATTTAATTATGAAAAGATTAATGTAAATACAACCAATAAAAACTTTTAAAAAACGGTATTTTATTGAAGCCAAACAGAACAGTATCTTACGAGGCTAATATCTTATAGTGGGGATTGTCTTTTATAAGTTGTTTTTCATCTCGGAAGATCGCTTTATTTTTACTATCCAAATTTTTCTCTTATCCTTGAACCCGTTATACCGACTTCAAGTTCTGTAGGTATAATTTAGATTATTTAGCTCTTTTTAAGGATGCGAAGAAGAGTAGAATCAATGCATCGAAGTGTGATTTATTGGAATGGCTACCTTTAAACCTTCCATAGGATTCTTTATTTCCTAATCTGATAGTTACATAATAATGATCGACTCTAATACAACTTCTAAGGAAGTTTTAAGTGGAACAGAAAAAAAATATATATATATAAAAAATAACATCGGAAATAATTCCATTTTACTAATTCATCCCTGAATCATTTTTATCGTTATATATTAAATAAGCCGTTATTAAAATGAAACTTTATTATAGAAGGATAAATTATTTTTAAGCCGATATAGTTTTTTCACAACATAAAGTACATGTAAGAAATTTTTATGTATTAAAATGATCAAAATGAAATATTCTTTCACGAGGAAAAAAAAATTAAATGATAAACTTAAATCGTAATCATATTCACAAAGTCTACAACAACCATAAACAATAACTGTTCATAAGTTTATAACATTGATATAATGATTCTTATCTGAAAGACAAGTCATAAATAAGATTATAAGGATTTGTGTACAACGTTTATATATATATATATTTTACTGGATGCTTTTACAACGTAAAACTCTATTCATAAACATTTTGTACTTGGCATTAAAATGAAAATAAAACAGTTCTTAAATAAAATGTAGCGATAAATTGAGAGGTAATCTTTGTTGTAATATTAAATAACTAGTTAAACATTAAAATAAAATACATATTGAATTAAAATTAAATAGTACATGAAACGAGATGATATACTCAGATTGAAAAGTTGTCTGGAACTAATAAATTTTGAATTGCGGTAGTTTCGTTCTGTAATGTGTAGTATATGGACAAATAGAAAAGTACTCTTCCATGTAACAAACACAAGTACAAAAAAACCAACACGATTTATTCATTTCTATTGAAAAGTACGAGGTTTTCAAAAATAACCTAAGTCTCACATCTCCCTCATTAGAGAAACGAATTATAAATAATATTTCATCCAGCATTTATATAAAGTTTAATTTTTTTTTGTAATCAAAATTTGCATTTCAGTAATAAGTTGTTTAAAAGCAACTAACGATTTCAATTATTTATTTATTTATAAATGTCAACTGCATGTATGTAGTAGTTTGCATTAACTGGTTATGAAGTGATTTCATATTTTAAGTTAAACATACTGTCAAGACTATTATAATAAAGAAAACAAGCATTAAATTAAAAATGAACAAAAAATATGATGACTTATGATAAATTCTCTCATTAAATTTATTTTTTTACATCGATTCATCTACCGAAAGAGCAAATATATTAAAGTACTTTTCATCGTTCTAAAACTCAGTTTTCTATTACCACTGTACAGAGGTCTAAATTAAAAATGTCAAAAACTACTTTTTCTCCTTTTTTAATTGTATCCAAAATTTAATGCCATCAATGACTTTTGTGTAACATTAATGTCTATTTTGTGTTTTTTTTTGTGTTTACCGGGGGGGGGGGGGGTCTTGAAAAACCCGATACTAAACATTTTTGCCGATCAATATACTTTTCCTTTATTCTGCTACAGCATCAATAGAATTATAGCCGAGAAAGAAAGAAATGTACAGTTTGTTATACGTATACTGGCTGTAAAAGAGTAGCCCACCGGGTTGGTCTAGTGGTGAACTTGTCTTCCCAAATCAGCTGATTTGGATGACGAGAGTTCCAGCGTTCAAGTCCTAGTTACTTTTATAATGATTTGAATACTAGATCGTGGATACCGGTGTTCTTTGGTGGTTGGGTTTCAATTAACCAAATATCTGTCGAACTGAGACTGTACAAGACTACACGTCTTTTACACTCATACTTATCATCCTCTGAAGTAATATTTCCGGAACGGAAAATTTACTTCCGTTAACAGAAATTTCCGGAGGCTAAACAGGAAAAAGGCTATAAAAGAATGGACACAGTCGTTCATTATATTACTTTTAAAGATCCGAGAAAGTTAAAATGAGGTGCAGTCATAATTCTTGAAGCAAAAAAAAAAAAAGAAGAAGAAACAGTATTTTTATGTGTTCAGGTGCATGGTAAGTATAGAAAAAAATCTTTTAACTTTGTTTTTTTGATGGCTACTTAGGCTATATGAGAAAAAAGAAAGCATAAATTAAAGGTCTTAATACCACACGTAGGGTTAGGAATACATATTTTGACCACACACGAAGAAAATATGAAAATAAAGGTAATTTTGAAGCCGGATATGTATAAAACATTATAAAAGTAGGCCACATTTTTTCCTGTAATAATAATGATTTTATTCTCGTAAAATAATACTAATAATTAAATAAAAACATTAAAAAAATAAATGATTAAATTTTAAGGGTTTGTTAAACATTTATCCTCAATACATTAGATTTGAAAGAAAATTCATTTAAACTATATCTGAAGATACAAAAAGTAATGGAAAAAAATAAGCCTATAATAAGAAAGAAGATACGCCAACTAATAGTCCTCATAAAAACAATAAAAATAGTTTATCTGAAAACGTAATGAAAGAGTTGCTCAATAGTATACCATATGTGCTATGTCACTACTGCAGAAAATCATCAAAGAGGCTATCTTTGAATCGTTTTTCTATCAATAGTGAATATGTTTAGAGCTTTTATAGAGTAGTGTGAGGAAAAACAAATAGCAGCATCCCATAAAAAAATGTTTAGAAGTTTTTACATCCTTTTATGAAATAAAGGAAGTATTGTGATCGCTAAAAATTTCGGTTTTCAGATTTAAACGGAAATATCCATTTTGACTAGTTTCGGCGTGACGTATGTGCGTATGCATGTGCATAAGTATCTCGCATAACTAAATGATTCGAAAGCATTTTATGCACCACTATTTATGATTAAAAATACATTAACTACTCTATTTTACTTCCTTGTACGAAGTAAAGAAAGTATTTGACCGCGAAAAATTTCGGTTTTCAGATCTCAACGGAAATATCCAGTTTGACCATCCCTGAATCCATTTCTACTAGTTTTAGCGTGACGTCTGTACGTACGTATGTATCTCGCATAACTCAAAAAAGATTAGCCGTAGAATGTTGGAATTTTGAATTTAGAACTGTTGTAACCTATAGTTTGCGCCTCCCGTTTTGATTACAATCGACTGGACCAAAAGTGTCCAAAAAAGCCCAAAATAAAAAAAAACTGGATTTTGGACTTTTTCTTTACTGCAGTAATAAGCTCTAATTGAGAGCATTTCAACGATATATCATAAGTGGTATTTATTTTCATTGATTCCAGAGTTGTGTATAGACAAATAAAATTTTAATTGATAAAATATTTGGATCTTACAAGGGGAATGTACGTCGGCTAAAATCTGACATTTTCTTTTTTTTGTAATTTTTTTTACTTAAATATATTGATTTATTAATAATTATTAACCTCTAATTATAAAAAAATACAATAAATAATAATTCAATAATAACAATAAAAAAAATGAGAAGTTATTAATGAAATAAAATTTTATGAACTTTTCATTTTAAAAAAAATGTGTATATGTAATTTAGTAGACTTACAAGGCAGTCATGTCGTGTCCACCTCAGATTTTTTTAAAAAAGGAAAGTATCGTAGCTACATATTCTCACTACCAAAAGATCACTTCGATACTTTTTATGGATTTAAAAACGGGTGCAACGGAGAATATGAATTGCAAAAATCATTACAACCGTTGCAAGGAGAAATATGGCGATCGATCAGATAAAAATAAGATCAAAGAAATTGCTAAGAATAGTTCTGAAGTATTAACTCTAACAGTGGATCTACAGTGTTGTGATCTATCCGGTTATTACGGCATCATTCATTTATTATAGACAAGCATTGCAAGTCCACAACTTTACAGATTATACTTATTAACAATGATGTAAATTTGTATGTGGCACGACGGCAATGACGGAGTATCGTGCTACGAATTCACCTCATGTTTGATACATTATATCATAAAAAATAAGTTTTGATATCAGATGAGTACACCTATCAAAACAGGAACAAGATTTTTGAAAATGCATTCAGTGATGTATTTTATTGATCTATAAGTAATTTTATTACAAGTGAACAATTTTTTTTATAGAAAAGACACACGATGATGGAAGTAGGCAGTATCAATAACACTTTAGAATATTTTTTCAAGTGTCACTCAATGCACCATCTGATTACAAAGCGTATGACAAAAAGCAAACAACCGTACACTACAAATATAGTTGAACATACAAACTTTTTCAAGAAATATGATTGGTAAAATTCTAACTTTACACCGATCAGATCAGGAAGAAATTCAGCTGATTTAACTATTCATGACATGTTTGAATCAAAGTAGAGTCCAGACGTGGATATTACAAGGCTAATTTCTCAAGATGAGTGGAATATTCTTCTCTCAAATAAGACCTAACTTTAAAACAAAAGACTTTAAAAGGTTACACTTGTAAGCAAGAAAAGGATTATCATTAATTTTACAACTTTACGACAACCTTAACTGGAAGTCTAATGAAATACTTAAGAAGTAGAAAAGTTGAACACAATAAGATAATAATTCATTTTAATAATTTTTAATTAATGTAGGACAACAGCATCTTTTAAAAAAAGATGTTTGAGTTTCTTATTTTAATTTTTTTAAAGCAATCAGGTATACCAATCATGATTAAGGATACGAGCAAAGCCAATTAAGAATAAGAAAATTTATGAGATTATTTATTTTAAGAAGTTCGTAAGAGTCAAAAATATATTTCAAAATCTATAAAAATGTTTAACGTTCTGTAATATTATAACTCAAAACATTGTATTGTACTATATTAAAATTATTAACATTATTATTATTGGGTTTATTTTCCTTCTCCGTAAAATTTTATAAGACATAAGTTTCGCACGCAAAGTGACGATATGTATATTTTTTTCATCGTTTATAATTATTTCCATGCATAGTATAGCAGCTACAGACCGAATATTTTATTTTATATATGTCTTTTAAATCCACTCTTCAAACATTTATATTTGATACTCCCCACAATTCAATTGTTATTTACACCGCATCAATAGTACAAAACAATCGAAATGGATCGTTTGATACATATTTTACGAAAATTGAGGCTGTAGATTTGTAGCAACAGCGAACAAACCAACGTGAGAACAGCAAAACACATTATTTTCTTTTTTTAAATACAATCTACAAAAGAGTAATTTAACTGAGCGAACTTATTATAAACAAAAGAATTTTTTTTTTGAATTCGTCCCAAGTAGAAAATATATCCTGTCCCAAATAGAAAGGCTCCTGGAATAGACGGAATACCTGTAGAATTACTGCGCAGTGCAGGTGCGGAAGCGATTGATAGATTATACAAACTGGTGTGTAATATTTATGAAAATGGGGAATTTCCATCAGACTTCAAAAAAAGTGTTATAGTTATGATACCAAAGAAAGCAGGGGCAGATAAATGTGAAGAATACAGAACAATTAGTTTAACTAGTCATGCATCAAAAATCTTAACTAGAATTTTATACAGAAGAATTGAGAGGAGAGTGGAAGAAGTGTTAGGAGAAGACCAATTTGGTTTCAGGAAAAATATAGGGACAAGGGAAGCAATTTTAGGCCTCAGATTAATAGTAGAAGGAAGATTAAAGAAAAACAAACCAACATACTTGGCGTTTATAGACCTAGAAAAGGCTTTCGATAACGTAGACTGGAATAAAATGTTCAGCATTTTAAAAAAATTAGGGTTCAAATACAGAGATAGAAGAACAATTGCTAACATGTACAGGAACCAAACAGCAACAATAACAATCGAAGAACATAAGAAAGAAGCCCTAATAAGAAAGGGAGTCCGACAAGGATGTTCCCTATCTCCGTTACTTTTTAATCTTTACATGGAACTAGCAGTTAATGATGTTAAAGAACAATTTAGATTCGGAGTAACAGTACAAGGTGAAAAGATAAAGATGCTACGATTTGCTGATGATATAGTAATTCTAGCCGAGAGTAAAAAGGATTTAGAAGAAACAATGAACGGCATAGATGAAGTCCTACGCAAGAACTATCGCATGAAAATAAACAAGAACAAAACAAAAGTAATGAAATGTAGTAGAAATAACAAAGATGGACCGCTGAATGTGAAAATAGGAGGAGAAAAGATTATGGAGGTAGTAGAATTTTGTTATTTGGGAAGAAAATTACTAAAGATGGACGAAGCAGGAGCGATATAAAATGCCGAATAGCACAAGCAAAACGAGCCTTCAGTAAGAAATATAATTTGTTTACATCAAAAATGAATTTAAATGTCAGGAAAAGATTTTTGAAAGTGTATGTTTGGAGTGTCGCTTTATATGGAAGTGAAACTTGGACAATCGGAATATCTGAGAAGAAAAGATTAGAAGCTTTTGAAATGCGGTGCTACAGGAGAATGTTAAAAATCAGATGGGTGGATAAAGTGACAAATGAAAAGGTATTGCGGCAAATAGATGAAGAAAGAAGCATTTGGAAAAATATAGTTAAAAGAAGAGACAGACTAGGCCACATACTAAGGCATCCTGGAATAGTCGCTTTAATATTGGAAGGACAGGTAGAAGGGAAAAATTGTGTAGGCAGGCCACGTTTGGAATATGTAAAACAAATTGTTAGGGATGTAGGATGTAGAGGGTATACTGAAATGAAACGACTAGCACTAGATAGGGAATCTTGGAGAACTGCATCAAACCAGTCAAATGACTGAAGACAAAAAAAAAAAAAAGAAAATATATATTCAAAAAACTAAAAATTAACAATTTTCAAAATGAGTTAACATGTTTTTTTTTTTTTTACTAACATAAATAAATACAAATTTGGTACTAAGTAAATATGATGAAAATAAAGACAAACAGAGTACAGTTACAACACGGGAAATTGGGCAGTGAATGATCTATTAGAAGAACGCAGTGCAACATATTTTTTTTTACAAACTTTGTTTGCATTTAAATTACAAAGGGTTGTACATAAATACGTAAAAATGTATAAATATAAACTTTCAATCTGTAATAGGATAAAAACAAAAGAGAATTTGTGTGTGTATGTGTGTGTTGTAATTTTATTTTAATAAAATTTAACTGTAAAAAACGTACCTGATCGATATAAAAATCACCATATAACTAGCGGAAATCCGTTAAGTTTTCTTACATAAGACAACTGCACTATTATTATATGACTTAACAGAATGTGCTATAAAAAGTAATGAACACTTTTTTTAGGTACTATAATGCTCAGCTTATAACAACAAAGGGAATATCATGAGATAGATCTACGCTAGAGATAACATCATATGCTAGAAAGATCATGAAATCTAAAAAATGTTATATGTCTGGAATATTTTAAATTTTAAGAAAAGAACTGAGAGGAGAATTTAAAGTTAAAATTTCATGTAAATTTTTGATCATGTTATTATATTTTACATAACAGGGTGACGATTTGCATGCGAACAGCACAAAACGATCTGTTTATATTAATATTAATCATTTCAAATCTTTCCCGGCTACGCAGATCAAGTCATACAATATCTTTCACAACTTTATCATAAAATCTTTTCCTGCGTTTTACGTCCGAGATCTATAATTTAAAAAAATTGTAGATATTTCTTGATAGCTCTACATATGAAGAACAAACTTTCAAAAAAAATTTGAAAAATATTTAAACCGAACGAAGATATGGCAAAAGAACAAAAAACATATATTCCAATTTTAAGAGATCGGGATTGATTTTTGAATTTTTTTAAAAATTATTTATATATGCATTGTAGGTAACAAATTTGCTTTTTCGCGAGATTGCCCGACCGACCCCTTTAACGAACTTTGGAAAAAATGAATATGATCTATGTCCCATATATAGAAACATTTGAGAATATATGGAAATATCATGAGATATAAAGCCAAAAGCAGTGCGACACACATACATACCCAGATACATATTAACATGTTTTTTTTTTTTTTTAATTAGTTGGACTCTTAACACGTAATGATTTCAAAAACCCCGATAGCCCATTTATGACATGATCACCATAATTTCCCCTTTAATATAACTATTCTAGCTATATTCGCCGGGAAAGTAAAAATGGAAAGACTGCCTCAAATTTGCTGTTTGCTGTTTCACACAGCAAATTTGAGGCGAGTTTCACAGTAATATTAGATTATTATTATTATTTTTTTTTTTTTGATTCCAGTAACAAAATTGATATTGCATAAGTAAATAAAAATTTTAATGGGAAATAAAATTAAATCACTCTCAATATATTAATGTTATTTTGAAGTACGTTATTAATCTTTAAACCCATCGGCAAAAGACAGCGCGACTAAAATAAAACAAAAGCATTCGTAGCAATAAAATTTATAATTTTGTTAATATAAACATGTTATCGGTATTGTATTTGAACATGTTTTTAAAACACATTAAAAAGTAAATAAATAAAATAAATTAACAAATTTTATTATGATTTAAAGTAAAAAAACTGTTTACATTCCGAGATAGAATATACAGAAGTTAAAATACTGTATTTGTAAATCAATACGGGATCAGCATAAGAAGTGATAGAAACATTAAACATTTTTAAATGTTGACAAGGAGGTGCTAATAAATTTGTCGAAAGATATAGCACGTCAGTTAATTATTACATTTAAAAAGAAAATTAAAGGAAAAAATTATAAAGATACACAAATATACAGGAGAAGTTTTCATAAAAAAAAAATCTTTTTATGTTTGTTATGTAACAAAATAGCAACCATTCATAAATAAGTAAATATTTATCAATAAATATAAATATTAAAAAATCCCTTTGAAGTCGTTATGTAAATAACGGAAACAGATGATATTTACGTAAAATATATTTTACTATCCATTCTTAAAGTTGGATAATGACATAACGAATTAATTTAAATATCTACGTAATTTTTTACTTTCCGGTAAATATAGCTAGAATAGCTATATTAAAAAGCTAAGTACGGTAATTATATCAAAATGGGGTATCGGTTTTTCCAAATTTTTACGTTTTAGGGACCAACCAGTTTATATATATATATATATATATATATATAAATCCAGTATACACACACACACACACATATATATATATATATATATATATAGATATGTGTGTACCTATGTATGCACTATACAGGTAGGGGTGTCGTACTACTTTTGGATTTATGATATTCTTATATCTCATTCAAGTTTTGCTCAAATATTTCTATAAATGGGACATTGATCATATTAATTATTTTTAAATTCGTAAAAGGAATGGGGGATATCACAAAAGATCTGTTTAGATTTTCTTCAGAGGAATTTAACAGAAAACTTTATTATAGCAAATTTTGTTATCTATATGTATATAATCCACAAAAAAAGATTTCAAAAAATCAAACCCCCACTTAATAAAATAGAAATAAATGTTTTTTTGTTATTTTACTCTATCTTCCTTCCGTTTAAATGTTTTTTTCAAAATTCGTTGGAAAGTTTATACATCATTCCTAGAGCTACCAAGAAATGTCTATAATTTTTTTTTTAATTATCTAAAATGATAATCTAAAATGCAGATTTAAAGTTTTAAATAATAAAATGCAGAAAAGTTTATTGAAGTTTATTTTTGTTATTTCAACCTTTTTTTTAAAGGAGGTATAGATTTAGAGAAAACTTTACTTAAGCAAATTCGTTAAGGTTAACCTATATATGAATATTTTTTAAATAATTTTTTTTTAATTTATTCCCTACCTGCAGAATATTAGAGGCTCTACTTCTTTTAATTTTATTATTAATAGTCGGGAATGTCATACAATAATTTGCCAGCTATTTTTTATAGCAAATAATAATAAAATTAATTTCTGAATCGAAATTTCTATATTCTGCATAAATTGAAAACACATTTTAAATAAATAATTTTGTAAAATGACCATATGTTTACTTCTTCAACCATTACTTTTCAAAAATAATTACTTTTAGTATATCTGTACGCTTAAATAGAAAGAGAAAAAAATAAAACAAAAAACATACTATCATCTAAGAAAACAAACAAATATAACATATTAACATAAGATAATTGTTAAAAAGTTAATTGAAAAAAAAATTCTGTAATAAAATACTTATCATATTTTTAAAAAATCAAAAAAGGCTAACATAACTTTAAAACAAAATGCAATGCTACATTTCAAAATACTAAGATTGTAAAACATAATATTTCAAATAATTAAACCTGTCTAAATTCAGAATAAAATATCGTCGTTTTTAACGATTCAAATAAGTTGTCAATTCATGAATTTTTCTCACTCTATTATCTGTACATAACTTATTTTAAAAATAATAATAAATTGACAAGATTGTAGTAATATTAGTAATAATAATAATAATAATAACTCTATATAATAAGTATCAGTATGGTTCTTACCACAAAATTGTAGCCTATTATGAGAGAGAGCCGCATAACGAGATTTATATGAGAATTCGTACGTCAAACTGACATCCTAAAAAATTCTTGCTCCTTAAGGCTTTAGTCATGCAATACATTTATGTTTTAATATAATACAAAGAAAATACCTACATAGATTATCTTGTTTCAATTATTATAACGATACAAAATAAAAATAAATACAAATATTAGATGTGGTTCATTGTTATTAAGAAAAGTAAAATACCCACACAAATAAAATTTTATCTTTTTAAAAGAGTAGAACAATAAGTTTTGATTTCTAAGAAATTTACTGGTATACGTAAGACGCTAAGTGGTTGTAGCATATTCAGCTGTTGGTTTTAATTATATTTATTATTAAAATAAAATAGCAAAGAAAGTTTAGAAATTTAAAACTGGGTACGACATATTTTGATTATTAAACAAATATCATCATTTCATTTAAACAGATTAATTTAAAATATATAAACATTCAAGTTAAAAAAAAACTTATTAATTTTTGAACAAATAACCACTCACAAAAGAAAGGCATAATAAAAAAACGTCCAACAAAGTTGTACTTTCTTGTCTTTTGTTATTTATTCTTACAAAGTGGAAAAATAATGATACACGAAAAAAAGTTTAAAAAATTCAAAAAAACAATTTTTTTTTACTTTTTTCTGCTCCCGGCCCCCAAAACACCTCCCAAGAAAATCTTTTAATTTGTCTACGTTTACTTTTTTAAAAAGAAAAATTTTTAAAGAAATTCCGCTAAAAAATGTACAACAAATAAAAAGTTACCTAATATTAATTTTTTGTAAGTGGGAGTGAATTATGAAGAAATTATTGTAATATTATTTTTAGAATTTAAATAAACTAAAACAATCTTTTTTATTTAGAAAGTCGATATTTTTATTTGCTCGGACCACCAATCCCCAATATTGCCCAATTTGTTTTTTTTTGTTTTTTTTTGAGCCACTTGCTCAACTACTATGCTTAGGAAGACATAAAATAATAAGCAATAAGTAAAAATACAACTTTTTTAGATTTTTGGGAAAGGGGGAGAATTTGCGGGCAGATTTATTTTTAAATGGTAACAGAAGCGTGTACGCATGTACTGAGATTAATATAAAGTGGTGTTATGTCTGCAAAATTTTAAGAAAAATTACCCCAACTAAGCTATTTGCCCCTAGAGATAGCTTAATTGGCCGCACTATAATTATAATTACTCCCACTTTTTTTGTTTTTTGGAGCCCTTGGATCATGAAATGTCGAGAAATGCAAAAATAAAAAAATAACCATACCCCATTTTTTGAGTGATTACTATTCTTTCATTCTTGCAGCATAGCTCTCGAGAGAGCTATGATGCCAAAAAAATAAAAAGTTTACAGAATTTATAAAATAAATCAGAAAGCTAAATAAAAATACAAATTCCTTATGAACAGTTCAAGTTAAAAGAAAAAGATCACCTTAAGATTTAGTCACCACTTTCGAGATTCTCAATAAAGATACACAGAGAAGTTCATAATCTTAGACATATCTTTCATCTACAACAGATTTTATTCAAGATAAATGTTTAATCTTCTTATAATAGGAAAACTATAAAATAAATTTTATTTTTTATTTTTGACAGTTTTAAAAGCTTGACATTAGGTTTAACAATTTTTTCCTACATATATCTCTCTTTATTACTGATGTTTGTAAATTATTGTCCAATTAATATTCGACCTAGCCTGATTTCTCTTGTTATCTTTAATCAGAGTGAATTTAAATGATTCTATATTCTAACGTACTGTAAATTGCAATTACTGTCTTAACAAATTAATCTATAGATCTACTTATACGTTTAGTGCTTTCAAAGACAGAAGCAGATTTCCTAGACAGTCAAGATATTGTAAAATTTATATTTTTTACCTTGTTCCTACACCGAAGATAATACATATATTTATCTCGTTCCCCATCCAGTCATTTGTTATTTTTAGGTAAGACGGTTTTTCAGCATAATTTACTACAGGCCTACTAAATTAATTAATCAAATTATATCTCCGAACTCTGTAATGAACTGTTTTTTTTTTTGTTTTGTTTAAACTCCCCCAAGACGACCAGCCCACGCTAAAAAACTTAACACAGTCGCCTCAGGGTTTCATGGCAGCGCAGTCTGCCCTCCCTAGCTCGTCCGAACTCGGACATCCCATCGGGGTTTCTCGTGCCTCCTCGAAAACATACTAATCACCTCTTCCGGTGATCAGAATTTTTCTCCGCAGGAGAGCACCCTTCCACTCCCTATTGTACCTGATCAAGACATACATTTCGTTTGCCCTTCACAGTTACGCGTCCCCCCATGCACACCTCGAGGGTCCCCCATGCCATCATCGGGGAGCTCCGACCCACCCACTCTTGCGCGTGAGTAGGCCCGAACACCCTAGGCATAGAGGCTGCCTGCCTGGCCCCTACACGCATCAGATGGACTAGTATCTGTCCTCGATCACCCACGCATTCCCATGACCCCTCATTACTTGTTGCGCCATGCCTCCTTCGCCGTCAGCGGTAGAGCACCGCACACAATATCCCCCCACTCCATGTCCATCGGTATATCCGGCAGCATAATCCAACAACAACATGAGCAAAGACACATAATACAATCATAAATTCCTAAACTAGCGAAATACATTAACAACTACAAAAACAAAACACATTTCGACGCCTCTTTTGACATCGAGGGCCGTGTGCACGTCTAGGGGGTTCCTCCTGCCTCTTCGCTGTTAGTACGAGACGAGTCACTCTCTCTACCTCCCTCCATCCATTCTCACTCTGGAGCATGTGTCTGACGACATTATCTGGTAATGAACTGTTTAGTCACTAATATATTCCATTAAGATAGAAAGGATTTGGTCAGTAGCTCACATTTCTTGGCCAAGGAAACCAACCTCTCTGTTCCCGCTTAGGCTTTTGTGTAATAGCAAATGACAGCTTTATTTTTATCTATCAAGTTAGCGGTTTGGACAATTCACCAAGATTAGAAGAAGGAATATATACCAACACAGAGCACATTTCTTTCAGAAATGAAAGAAGCTCTTTTCTTCTAACCGCTAATTTACGAAATATTTATTTCATCCTTAATTATCGGTTTTATTAAAATCAATGTTTAATATTTTTTTATACAGAGTTACATTAAAGTATGGTAACGGTTTCATAATCCAAAACTGAGAGATGCTAGAAAGAGATAAAAACCAGTGCGGAACTACACAGTTACAAAATTATTACTTCATGGAGTGTTTGAAATCTTTATCCACCATCTTGGATCTACCACATTAAATCAAACTTTTTTATTAATTATGAAGGTGAAAAATAATTTGATTTTAATGTAAAATTGTACAAGAAAAACTATGGAGAAAACCGTCTCTTGATAAATGCCTTCGTTTTTGAGTTATAGCCAAAGGTGAAAAAACGGAATAATCGTGGTAGCAATAAAACGAAGTTAAACGCCCTGAAAAAACATTTTTATTTCGTGTTATCTTCAGAATTATACCTAATAACAATCTTTAAACAGTTATTGTTGAATTTAATGGCCCAAACACTAGTAATAATTACAGCATTCAAAATAATAATACATAATAACTATTATTTACAACACCAATATAAATTAAATAGTTAAGTCAATTGATATTATTTAACTTAATTATCAGAATATTTAATTTTAAGATTTAGATAAAAGTTTTCGGCCATAAATTACTTCATCATCATCATCATCATCATCATTTCATCACGGGTTAGGTCAATGACCTGTTCAGGCTTCTTTCCATCGTTTTCTAGGTCTTCCTCTACAGCACCTACCAACAGGTGAGTAAAAAGAAGACTGCTTAAGAATTTTTTTATCAAGCATTCCTTCCAGGTGTTGCACCCATTTACTTCTATAATGGCATATTTCACTGTGAACACGATAAATCCCGAGGAATATCCTCATTCCTCATCCTATACATCCTTGTTACACCTCCTCAAATTCCTCCAAAAAGGACAATCCCGCAGCCAGTATCCTTCTTATATCCTTAAGTTTAGCGACCCATGCTTCACTGCCGTGCAGAAGTGTTGGAACTGCCATGACCTTATATAGTTTTAACTTTTTTTTTCTTTTCCTGTTTAGCCTCCGGAACCACTGTAAGGTATTCCTTCAGAGGATGAATGAGGATAATATGTACGAATGAAATTGAAGTGTAGTCTCGTACAGTTTCAGGTCGACCATTCCTGAGATGTGTGGTTAATTGAAACCCAATCACCAAAGAACACCGGTATCCACGTTCTAGTATTCAAATCTACATAAAAGTAACTGCCTTTACTAGGATTTGAATCTTAGAAGAACTCTCCACTTCGAAATCAGCTGATTTGCGATGACAAGTTCACCACTAAATCAAGAATAAATGAAAGGGGTGATTATAAAAATATACCTAAGCATAGGTGGATCGCGAAACGACACAAATAACCTCACTCGAAAGGATAACATAGATCAGCTCCGGCCAGTAGTACACATACATATTGCCATACACATTATATCGCTAAAATCGAGGTATTTTAAACCAAAAATAGAGAAATACATTACCAATCATATAATTTTGCGTAGATCAAATTAAGTATTTATTCTATTTATTTATTCGTTTGTAACTGCTGTAGAACATACATGTGTTTTTCCCAAGAAAGACTTTTAATATGAATGTAAAATGTATTAATCAACTGTAATTTCATAAAAACCCTAAACTTTTGCTAAGCTTAATGTCAATTATAGAAAATAAAATAATTAGTTTTTTCTGGCAACCTCTAACCTCAAGCATCTAATCAATCATGACATATCCAATTTTTAGGTCAACATATGCTATAAGAAAATGCTTTTACATCAAGTATTAAAGAGATACCTGAAGTAAACCCACATTTCTTCAATGAAAACCTACACTCAGTAATAGAATAGTGGACATGCAGAAGTACCTGACTGAACTATTTAAATGTTTCAATCAAATTTTTAGTGGAGAAAAATATAATAAAGAACGTGTGCGTTTAAGAGAATTTGTTAAGCTTTATTCATTTTTTAACCATTCAGTATAATTTACTCGTATTAATTTGTATAAAATGAAACTTTAATAATTTTAACATCAACTTATAAAATAATACAGCTTGTGTATGATAAATGCGAAATGAATACATTATTTATAAAAATAAAAAAAAGTTTTATAAATATTTTAGTTAATTTGCCTACACTGCAAGTTTATAAAATTACTTTAGTCTACCTAGTGTACAAATAGCCCATAGCCTTTATAAAGAAATTATAATTTATGGTTTGTTTTCTTTTTCTTCGTTTTAATCCGTATACGGTTTGCATCAACACTGATTGATTTATAACCAATTTTACTTTATTTATTTTTATTTTATTTTTTATAAATAATAACGTGCATATAATTTGCATACAAGTCTTACTTTCTCCAAACACATACTGTAGCTTATGTACGTATGAACGCTGTTATACAAAATTCACAAGCATATGTATCTGTTACTTCCATTTTTGGTAACTTTATAGCATGTCAAGTTGTGTATAGGATACATATGTGTATATATGTATGTGTGTGTGTGTATGCATAATGATGTAGCAAATCGAATGAATGGTTCTTTCAGTAGACCTTTGGTTTAACGGCACCTTTATCTTTTACTGACAGACGTACGATTACACCAACTGTCTAGAGTAGTTTTAATTTTTTATTTATTTAATCAGATTCAATCTGTCGGCTGATCAAAGCAAATTTTTATCTTGTTAACAAATAAATTTATTATAATTTTTTTATTACTATTTTATTTAGATGTATTCTTATGTAGAAGAATAAGATAATAGAATTTATTCTACTTTTTTTTTAACTTCCTCAACTAAGTGGAGATTATGTGAGCAAGGGGTAGATTATTATTTGTTTTTTTTTAATTATACAGGGGTAGATTATTATTTGTTTTTTTTTTAAATTATACCTTCCTGTCTTTCTTATAGTTGTGATGTATGAAAAAAGAATTTTAATAAAGTTCTTCTACTGAAAGTAATGATGCTTACTTTATAAGTTGTCTCTGTGGTGAACAAAGTAAAGGTCTCGCTTATTTCTATCTGCTAGTATCCCTCAGTTTTGAAATATGAAGTTGTTTCCATATTTTAATATGCCTGTATATATATATTGCATTTTACACAATTTCTTCTAGGAGCAACCACCTATTCGAGTATCATCTGATATCCAACTCCAAAATATATTTCCTTTGTTCTGTAAGAAAATAATGGCAAACCACCTCACTCCTCATTTTCCCTAGTAAGCCTAGAAATAGCTTACTCATTATTTTGGGAATGCCTAAGCCGTTTTTTAAAAGTATTTAAGTCTCATTTAAGTTCACCTACAACGTTAATATTAAAAGTAGAAGTAATCATTAAAAATTTAATTTATTATCACAACTTTGGACATGTTTTATACATACTTTAAAGAGAAGGATAATTTCGATAAAATTATAGGTAAAAAAATGTTAGAATCAACCCCTGGCACCAGCTGATCCAAAACTTAACATGCTAATTACTATATGAACAGGTCAATTAACAGTATTCAATAATATGGAAACATTTGGAATCTGGTATAACTTTCTAACTGAAATTTTAAATCATCGGGTATTCAATTTAATGTTATCTAATTAGAAAGTACTTGAGATCTATTTTTATTTTTTATTTTTTTTGGAAGGGCATAAAGAATTTACTGTTTGGTTAACTATTGTTGCAGGAACCGAATTGGAAGTTCTGTTGACGCCCTTACTGGATCCATTTCTAATAATCCCGCCTACTGATAGTGAATGTAATGTGCGTACATGTTAAAACTTATAAGAAGCTGTACCTGTAATTAGCGTATATAAGAAAAAAGATATTACCAAAAAGGAAAGACGACTATGGTTATGGCCAATTGCGGAAGGGATGGCTGTGTATAGCTGAAGCTATCCACATACACACACACACACACACACACACACACACACACACACACACACACACACACACATATATATATATATATATATATATATATATATATATTTAAATATCTGTCAATAAGAAGAGGAGGAAAAGAAGAAATGGTAGGAGAAGAAGTTGAAGATTTCTAATAATGTAAACACCTCAGTTCTATGTAAACATTATGCTTTTCCAGCCTCTCCTACCTTATTCCAACATTTCTCCTCTTTCATTTGTTGCCAAATGCTTCCTCTTTTCTGTACGCTTTCTTTTAATTCTTGATCTTGAACGTATGCGTCTTCTTCCATCACTTAGTAACCTTTTTCCATCCATTCTTATAATATCTCAGTACTATTAAGATCTCGTTCCCTCGTCTCTTCTCATTCAACTAATTAAGATCATATTTTTTACAACAGTGTTTTTCATCTTATCCCTTCCTGTTTTTTTCTTTTAAAGTTCACAGAAATTTCATTTTACTGAATAGTCTGGATCTTAATGGCTGCTCCAATCCTTTTCTGACATCATCTGTGACTGCTTCAAATGCAGATAATTACAGGCGTATAATAAATCTCTCACGATTATGAAATTCGTCGTTGAGAATTTCAAAAATTAGATAGGTTTTAAAAAAAATGTCAAGTTAATTTTTTTTTTTTTTTAATAATTTTGAAAACATTTTGTTAAAGAAGAACTAGACAGAAAGTTAAGTTACCAACATTATGAAAGATACATAACCATTCCATTCTTAGAGTTTTGTTTTCTGAAGATGTTTTTTGTTCATCTCATAAGAAAATTGTTTTCTTTTTTTGTTTGAAGTAACTAGATTAATTTGATTCAGTTCTTCTTTGTTGTTACTACTTTGCTTTTAATCGCTGAATTGCTATATATTTTATGAATAATTCTTTTTTTATTCAAACTTTATCCTCCTGCTACATTTTTACTTCTGCAATTCCTTCAGCAGCTAAATTAGTGATGAAAAATAAAAAACATTAATTATCAAAATAAATAGCAACTACCTATTAAAAAGAGAATTGTTTATTTATTATACGAGTCTATTATTTAAAATGCTAGTCCATAATAAAAGTTTAAAGGATAAAGAAATGTTAGTTATAATATACCTAAAGTAATATAAGTATAATTCAACAATTATACATTCAACAGTGTAAATTATAACCATTGATATTCAGAACACATACCTTAGTCGACTGTCCTAAAAGTTTTTTTTTTTAAGACAACATGAATGGTTATAAATACAAATGGTTCGTCTTTGGAACTTTTTCTAAAATAAAAACAAAACACAAGTTAACAGTTGAAAAACTGGTTTGTACTTTAAAGAAGTCTATTATTATTCAACCTGTATGTATTTTTATTACATTAGTACGTAAAGATCAATTGTATTTTATTTATAATACGAATCCCATTTTATAATTTTATTTTAAATATTATATTATAATAATTTAAAACGATAGAATAAATACGTTTTACGTAACAAATTTTTAAAAAGAAAAATTATATATACATAAAATCAGTAAAAAAGTTACACTTTCATAATATACTATCTACAGTAGGTATTCTTTGTATTGAGCAATGAATAACTCAAAATAACATTAAAAAATCAAAAGTACTAGTATATATATATATATATATATATATATATATATAAGATTCTCTTTAACTTTACTCCAATCTACACCCATAAAAAAGCGAAAAAATAAAAAAAAAAACCTTATGATCTATCCAATAATCAACCACTTCGGAAATTGTTTACTATTCCCCACCGCGCCACTAAACACTTTGATATTGAGATATAGTCTATGAAATGGTTTGCAAACTATAGGAAAACGGTATCGAAAGTCGGAAAGGTATTGGATTAAACAGATTATCGCTATAAGCTAATAACCCTCCTTATCTAAATCTGAAGGTCAACGATCGAAGATCATATCACTCAGTTGCGTTTATGGTTTCGTTATATTCATATGATAAGGATTTTCGTGGAACGGATGTGAGTTTACTTTATTAATGTAGTTTATTGTTTCATCGAAAGTTAGTGAATCCTTGCGTTCATTTTTGTATGACCATGGTGTTTTACCAAAATCTAAGAAGAAATATTCGGAATAGCGGAAATGACATTAAATGAAAAAAAAAGAAAATGTTTCGTTGCTACAAAAAAATTAATAGTTGATTCTCACCGCAAAAAAAAAAAATTACAAACAAGTGCGACAAAAAAAATCTCAAAATAAAAATAGTTTTTTCCTTCATAATTTAACTAAAACACAGTATAAATTTACCAATGCTGTTTTTGCTTTTGGATTACAGTAAAACCACCGCGTCAAGATTTATTGGCATAACTTCTCGTACATGTGTAGACTGGAATTCATACCTTCGTGAAGTCTATGCGTACACTTTATTACGTGAGTCTTCAGGGATCGGTAGTGAAGATGTAATTGTAGAAAAAGACGAAGCAAAAATAGGTCATAGAAATTATAACAGTGGTAGGCTGATTGACGGTAACTGGATCTTTGGAGTTAATTAACGAGGCAGTAAAAGGTTTTTTTGTTCCAGATCCAACTCGCAGAAATGAATCTTTATAAGCAATAATCAAACAGTACATTTAGCTGGCACTAGCGTAATTAATTGATCCAACAGTCGTTGGAGGACTTGTAATTGTTGAGCGTTCGAAATGTATAACCGCCTACCTGTTAACCTACCAGGTTGGTCTAGTGGTGAATGCGTCTTCCCAAATCAACTGATTTGGTAGTCGAGAGTTCTAGAGTTCAAGGCCTAGTAAAGGCAGTTACGTTTAAACCGATTTCAATACTAGATCGTGGATACCGGTGTTCTTTGGTGGTTGGGTTTCAATTAACCACACATCTCGGGAATGGTCGAACTGAGACTGTACCCTTCATTTACACTCATACATATCATCCTCTGAAGTAATACCTAAATGGTAATTCTCGGAGGCTAAACAGAAGAGGAAAAAAATGAATACACACTACTTTAAATTGCAAAGTTTAAATCGTTACTGATGACTGAGACGACAGTTATTTAAAAATTGGAAAACTATTACTCAAAATATGGCCGAATTGGATAGAACAATGGGAAAAGTTTAGTTATTAGGTAGCCAACAGGACATATTTTATATTTCATGTAATGATAAAATTATGTTACATTAAAAGTTTTTTTTTCAAATGTTTTGTGTGATCACTGAACTTATCTGCAATCTCTCGCACAGTTATATAACGACCCGTTTCGATTAAGGCTTTGATTTGGTCTTCATCAACTTCCATACGTCGACCAGAACGTTGATCATCTTTGAGTGGAAAATCTCCAGAACAGAATTTTTTAAACCGATTCTGACTCATGCGTTCTGTTGAGCAATCATTATTATAGACTTTAGATATCAATTTGTGAACCTCAGTAGCTTTCTTGCCTTTACGGAAATAAAAAAGTAAACTATGTCGAAAATATTCATTTTTTTTTGCTCCATGTTAAAATTCACCATAAACTAACAGGTGCAAACAAAATTCCGCACAATTTGTTTCTCAGGTATGCCAAATGTGATAGCTGATGCGAAAAGAAAATATCATAAGATATCCTTAAAATATCATAAGGTATTTGAAAATATCCTTCAAAACAAACATAAAGTTATCTATTTGTGAAACCGAAATTACTTTATTGCTAATATCAATAATTTGCCGTTTGTGTTTGGTTATATTCAAATCTCTATAAAGGGATGGGGGAAAACCCCCTTTTTTTGTGTTTCTGAATACGGTCACATTTTTGCACTTTTTCACTACAATACTTTAGTATACCTTTTTGGTTATGTATTTGGGCAATTTTATTCAAAGATGGGGGATAAAAATCCTTATCTTTTCTTTTTTCGTCACTTATTGTTCTTCTTGATATCTTCAGACAGGATTTACCAATTTTTATGGAATTTTGTGCCATGTCTTTTCAATGTAGGTCATGACGCCAATAAGCATTGGTTTCAATTAGTCAAAGGGGTACAGAGATACGGTTACCATGCATGTTGTAGGTCAAAATTATTTTTAAAAAAATAGTTTTTTGTTTAATATTGTAAAATCAATAAGCAACCGTACATTATTCATTAATTTAATTTTTGTAATGGAAAATTTATCCTTTTTTTCTTACAAATTTTCATCAAAAGAATTTCCAATGATGTATCATACGAAAATCAGGTTAGACGTTCTTGAGTAATAGAAAAATAAACAAACGAATGAATGCGAATCCCTAATACATTAATTACTTTCAGGCGTAGTCGGATAATAAGACTAATATAACAATTTTAAGACAACTATAATAAACATTAGAAAAAGAAAGCAATTCTCGCAAATCGGTTCCCAAGAACGATTTTAAAATTATTACTTTAAATATTTTAATTAAGTTCTAAACATATGATCAAAATTTGTAATAAAGCATTAGACAAGCAATTAAATATTAGATATAAAAGTTATTTTCAAGAGGATTAAATTAAAATTCCTCCACGAAGGTAATAACAACTAAACATATTATCGGAATGGACTATCTTTAGATATAAATCTCAAAGAGAACGCAACGATCCATTTTGATCACAACGATAAATAGAACGTTACTTTACAAAACTTTCATTGAATAATACATTCGACATTACTCACAAATAAAGATGATATTTTGGATGCAAATCATACATGATTAAAAATAAGAGATAAATTAAACTAATTAAGAATTTGCAAAATTCGAAAGGATTCTTTACATAAATAACGTTGTTTAAATTTAATTAATCTTTTAGTTACTTTCATTATATGTTCCGTATAACTTATTATATAAAAATATAAAACTAATCCGCAATAACAGGAAATAGATATGAAAAATAATTCTTTTTTAACCGTAAAAAATCTACCTACAAACGTAACTGAAACGACTGGCACTAGTTAGAGACAGCTGCATCAAACCAGTCAAATGACTGAAGACAAAAAAAATAGTTTCATATATATATATATATATATATATATATGTGTGTGTGTGTGTGTGTGTATGAGAGAGAGGAAATATTATGATATTAAAATAGCTTATTCTTTTTAATTAATTATTTTCTATTTTATTTTTTCATAAAATATTGTTCATAGCGAATTTTTAATAGACTTCAAAAAAACAATAAAATGGGTTTTCAATTTGATCCATTCATATTATTAATTTAAGAAATTATTTTTTCCATTTTTTACACTTCTAAGTGTTGCATTTTTTATATACAGTTTTCAATGGTTCCTTTTTGTTGTAAATGAAATTTCACTGGTGGCCCACTTTTTTTTTTCACTGGAAAGTACGAGTATATAACTTCTTTAAAGTAAAATTTGTTTGCAGATTGTTTCAGATTGTTTTCTATTTATTTATTTATTACCACTTTAATATCTCATTTTCCTGGTCCGTGGAAAATTTCACAGTTAATTGTTATAGCAAAACCGGGTAAAGACCCCACAAATGTAACATCATATAGGCCTGCTTCCTGTGCTCTCTAAGGTCTTTGAAAAGACTGAAGCGGTTCGTGGACAATTACATTCCGCCTCACCAATTTGGGATTCGGGAGCAACATGTTCCTGTGGAGCAGGCAAACAGGATTGTTAACGTTATAAATTATTCTCTAGACGAGAAACAGTACTGTTCAGCGGTTTTCTTCGATGTCAGTCAGGCTTTGGTATGTAGAGTTGCTCTATAAATTGAAAAAGGTTTTACCGCATGTTTTCTATGTGGTACTAAAATCTTACCTAGAATACAAATGCTTTCAACTTAGACATGGAGAGGTTTTGACGGATTTGTTCCTTAAACAATCAGGGGTACCTCAAAGAAGCGTTCTTAGACCCATATTGTACATTCTGTTTACGGCTGAATTGCGAATTTCGGCAGATACCACAGTTGCAACGTTTGCTGACGATACTGCAATTCTTGCTGTCCATGAAAATCCGACTACTGCGTCTCGTTTTATTCAAGATTATATCACTCTCCTCGAATCGCGGCTTACATGTTGAAAAATAAAAATAAACGAAACAAAATCAAAGCACGTCACGTTCACCCTTCGTAAGAAACACTGTCTTTCTGTTTCTATCTTCAATGTTCCGATTCCGAGATCTCAAGACTGTAATATTTCATCTTGATCGACGAATTACTTGGGCGAAACATATCACTTCTAAGCGGAAACAGTTGGATCTCAAGTTTAAACACATGTATTGGCTGATAGGACATAGATCTAGGAGAAAGTAATTGCTGATTTATAAATCCTTTTTTGAAGCCTGTTTGGACTTACGGGCTTGAATTGTGGGGTATAGCGTGCAACTCCAGTACTGACATACTTGAATGCTACCAAATAAAAACACTGCGAAAAATGCTCAACATACCCTGGTACATAAGTAATAGCGGTATATATAATGATCCTAAGTTGCGAACCGTTCGGCAGGAAATATTTCTGGTCAGCCTACGGTATCAAAATCGTTTGGATCGGCAGCCGAATTATTTGGCGGTCAATTTATCAGATAACACGAACAGTGATTTTTCAAGATTGCTGAGGAACAATATTCTTTGGTTCGCCTTATCGTTTCAATCAGGTGACTTTATGGTCTGGCAGTACGGAGTGCTCTTCTGTTTCATTATTAGGTCACAAGCCGATGGGTCTGTGGTAACTTAATTTTAGTTCAAATACATCTTATTTACTTACTGTTCAATTATCTTGCTGAACAGATTGTAAAGTTGCTGTGTAGTTATAATAAAAAAAAATTTTATGACATTTATTTATAATACATAACATTTTTAACTACACTTAATTACTTTTTACTTATTGAACAAATTTCTCAATAAACACGTTCCATTGGTGATTTAAAAAAATTTGATTGATTTCTTCGACAAAAAATAACATCGGTTAAGAGCCGCTAGAAATATAGCTTACAATCAACTATTCACATAGTTTCAGCAGTTTTATTTTGCATCCTCCAATCAGTTCTATCCAGCAATAAATCCACGTGAATTTTTTTTAAAATAAATTTAACAAGTTATCACAGTGAAGCGAAAAGAATGTTGCTCGGCAGTATCATTTAAAAAGCTTATTATATTTGAATAATACACTTAAATAAAGCCTGTGTTCTCTTTAGATGTAGTTACTTTAGACCTATTACTTTTTACATTTCTGCATTCTAAAGGGCCTTATTTCACGCACATCAGCAGTTTTTTTCTATATTCATTTCCTTATTTTTATAAAAAAGAGGTTCTTCGCCTTTAAATATCTTACGAACAGCTTTTACCATACAAACAGCGTTTAAAACGATGTATCATAATTTTAAACAAGAAAAAAATAAAATAAACAATTTTTTTTATAAAGAAAATTAACTAGATTTCAAATAAATGCACGAAAGAATAAATATTAATACTCTTTAATTTTTTTTTTTTTTTTAATTATGACTCGATAGCTTTGATCTTTTTGTACGATTGAATTTTGTAGCGTATGAGAATACCATGCCTGACCGGGATTCGACCGGGACCTCCGGATGAAAGACCGAAACGCTACATCACTTCACCACGGAGATCGGCGCTGTTGTTTTTAATTCGACGTTTATTTCAACTTTTTTATTTCGAAAACTGGTAATTTAAAAATAATTGAATGCTACCGATTAGATTTAAGTAAAAATAAATTATACAGAGTGATTTAGGAGGAAAGGAAAATAATTTTAAAACCGATTCTAAAGCTTGAAATAAGGTAAAAGGTTCATGCAAACATATATCCGAAAAAGCTTGTATTGTGTAACGGCTAGCAAAACATTACGCTCGGAATGCAGTTTTCCCGGTGAACTCATATAGAAATTTTTAAGTTATGTAAGGGGTAAACTTGATGGATTCTTATATTTTTTAACCTGTAAAATTAAATTAAACAAATCTCAGAATTGTAACTCAAGTAGTTTTCATAATATCCACATTTATTGACTAAAAAATACGTTATTTACTTCCTTGTACGAAGTAAAGGAAGTATTGTGATCGCGAAAAATTCGGTTTCCAAATTTCAACGGAAATATCTATTTTGACCATCCCTGAATCCATTTTTACTAGTTTCTGCGAGACGTCTGTACGTATATATGTATCTCACATAACTCAAAAACGATTAGCCGTAGGATGTTGAAATTTTGGATTTAGGACTGTTGTAACTTCTAGTTGTGCACCTTCTCTTTTGATTGCAATCGACTGGACCAAAATTGTCCCAAAAAGCCCCGAATCCAAAAAATTTGGATTTTGAACTTTTTCTTAACTGCAGTAATAAGCCTTCATTGAGAATTTTTCAATAATACATCATAAATGGTACTGATTTTCATTGGTTCCAGAGTTATAGCCATATAAAATTTTAATTAATGAAATATTTGGATCTTATAAGGGTAAGGTACATCGGTTCGAATCAGACTTCATCTCCTTTTTTCTAACTTTTTTTAAAATTTAAATATATTGATTTATTAATAATTATTAACCTCTCATTGTAAAAAAAATTACGATTAATAATAATTCAATAACAAAAAAAAAATATGAAAAGATATCAAAATTATTAATGAAATAAAATGTTATGTACTTTATGTACATTTTACTTTTATGTACTTGTAAATTAATAGTGTAAACCATTTTTTTTTTAAAGTAAAATAAAATATTTTGAGTTTTAAAAGGTCTAAATTTATTGTACTAAAAACAATGTTTTTAATTTTTTTAAATCATAATATTTTTCTATTTTGATTTTAATAATAAAAAATTATTTTTTTTTTATTTTTCTTAGATATTATTACTTTAATTTTCGCAGTATTAAATTGTAGTTTTAATAATAAAATTTACGCATTTATTAGTCATTTACAAAGTTACTTACTTCAAACCTAGAAAAAAAACCTTTTTTTTGTCACCGAACTTTTCGGTTTTATGTTGGATATCATGAAAACTATGGGAAATACAGCTATGGAACTGTTTAGTTTGATTTTTCAATATCAAAAAACATAAGAAACAATCAAGTTTAACCCTTATATATCAGCCTTAACAATTTCAGTATGACCTCCCATCTCCGGGTGAAATTTTTCGTTAGCCGTAACTCGATAACAAAGCGTTTTCGGACTTATGTTTGTATTAACCTTTTTCCTTATTTCAAGCTCTAGAATCAGTTCCCAAACTATTTTCCTTTGCTCCTCAATCATTCTGTATAATGTAATATATAAACTTTATATAATACAAAACAATCAAAATATTAAATATTTAAAAAATGTAACAAAAAATTATTTAGACGATGTACTGAAAAATCAAGAAATCTTTTGTAGTTGTACACGCTTGTGTAAAATCATCATGCGTCCACGATTACAGTCAGATAAGTTGACAGAAAGCAGACGAATTGGAAATGAAATATAAATGGAATTCTTCGTAAGTTATGTAATGAAAGTAAATAACCGGAACGGGTAACACAATTTAAACTCAATTAAAATATTTTAGATTTTTATTCCTATAATTAACGACAAAAACCAGGCGAAAAAAGGGAATGAAAGATATTTTGTTGAAATAAGTAAGCATAGCGAACTTGTCTTATTTCCACCTGGTGATGAGAGCAGAGATTTTTTTTATAAAGTGGAACGTCGGAGAGAAAAAGAGAGGAAAATAAGCAGTCACAGATGAAGAAGAGAGAAGGAGCAAAATCTCACTAGACGGTAGGCACAGACGTTGGAAATAGAGTGTTGTATGCAATTACACAACCGCTGCTGTTACAGTAGTTTAGAAGTACAGTAGTAGGCAGTTGCACAATTACTCTCCTCCACTTTTGTTACTCATGTACACTTTAAACCCCCTACTAAAAACCCTAAACCCTCCACTAGACTCTTAAAAACCCCCCTTTCCACCGACTCCCTGATCCTTTATACACTAACCTTCTTCATATCCACAGTATTCCATGTAACTTCCTTGTCATTCTTGCATGTAAACCTTTACCCTCCCATCCCCCACCATTATATAATACGTACACAACTGTCTTCAAAGAGACCCAAGTTTTGAATGGCCCAACCAACTGCCATTGAATATAACCTTTACAAAACTGAATAATAATAATAATGCTAAGAAACGTTTTCGCAACATTATTCAACAATCTTCTCACCGTAAAAAAAAAAAAAATGAAAACACTTATAAAACATTAATAAAGCCTTTATTAAAACATATCTGAAAAATATAAATAAAATATTATCTCATTGTTCTAAACGAAAAGAAAAAATTAAAGTATAAATTAAGATTGAAAACTGACATGTACATTTTTTTAAACTAAAATAAGAATAGCGTACACAATCCCCAATTGATTTAGTAAATATGTTCTTAAATTAAAAACTCAATAACGTCTAATAATTACCTCTTATTTTAATGAGAAGTGATAGATTAGACAAAGTGAAATAATCTACATTAATAAAATTGAAGTGTGTTTTTATATTAAAAATTTTGGGAGTTGTAAAGTTTCTATTTTATATATTATCACATATAAGTAAATGATTTCTGACACTTTTAGAATTGTGTTTTTTTGTCTATCCGTTTGTAATAATATAATATAAAAATCGCTGAACTGACTGAAATGAAATTGTTTATTAGTTCATTTTTCTAAAATCCCATACCTCAAAAATAAGCCTGAGATGGCGTACTCTTTTACATTAAAACATTATTCTAACGTTTTCCTATTTATTTTTCCCTGTAGAGGAGTGGTTAACATAGTTAGCGCAATCCTTGTGGTGCATGAGGTTAACAGTTCAAGGCCTACTCGAATCGGTCGTGACATCTGGCTAAAATATAAAAGTTATACTTTATGTTCAACGGCTCCTCAATATTGGCTCTGGCTACCATTTACATTGTTGAATTTTAATTAATAACACGTACTTAACTGGCGATTCATGGATGTAACAAACAAGAAGTATCCTCATTACACGATCAAAGGACATAGCTACCTTTTGACGGGCAAAATTTTAATGGATTAAAATTAAGAAAATTGCAACAGACACGTAAACATTTCTTATTATTAATAAAACTTATTTTATAGTTTGCAAAAAAACTATATATACATTTATATTTTCACATGTTATAAATAAAATATGTGTCATATTCCTGGAACTTACTACCTGTAACTTCCATTAATAAAATAATATTCATAGTGTCCTCCGAAGTTTAATGTTAAGTATTTTTTTAATTTTTATGTATACCAATTTTTAAGTAGATATATATAAAATGTTTAACAAAATAGTAACAAATAACATCCATATTTAACTGAAAAAATGAAGCAATATATCTCAATCTTAAACAAAACCTTGAGATAATTCTAACAGTTATCCCAAATTATTCAAATAATTTTTTTTTTTTTTAAACAAAAAATTGTTAAATATTAATTATAATTTTATTTAACATTAAATTAAAAAAGAAACAAAAAGTACTAAAAAGAAAAAAACTTATTTCAATATGATTTTTGATAAAAATCGAGATAGTTGTACAGTTACAAAACGAGTGTTGCATTTTTGGATTACGAATTGTTATTTCAATTCTTTACAAATATATATATATATATATATATCATTATTTTTCTTTATAAATTAGAAATAAAGTACAGTTGATTTTTAAAAAATTAGTACTATTGTTTCTTACCTTGAAGCAACTGCAACATGTATTGATGTATCTTAATTTGAGATAAACAAAGAGATAACTGGGAATAATCTAGCTAGTCTTTGAAAGTATGTTTTATTTACCCATACTGAATAAATCTTGGTTATTCTATTTATAATAAAAGAAAGTTTAACGAATTATTGCGAATTCATAATTATTTTTTTTATTTTGGCACCCCAAACATGATGTATTGTAAGCTGAGGTTACGAGACAGATCGATAGGTCGTTATCCAAGTGCAGTCTAGTAATTTGAAATATTTAACCAGAAGGAGGAATTGTCTTTCTATTCTATTCAGTTAATTTTTTAGAATTTCACCTTTTTTTAATTTGAGTGGATTGATAAGAGATTTTTAAATAATTATCGCTACAAAAGAACTTACTGTTACACACTAGTTTTAAAAAAGGTTGATCTATTTATCCACATAAGAGTTTGTTTTTTTCTTCCACTTTTAACAGTAGTAGTGAAATCTAATTACTACTTAAAAAAATACCATTTCTACATTGATACCATTTTAAAATAATCTTTATGAATAGAGGTAATAAGATATATATTAAGTAATTTCAAAGTTTACTTTAGTATTTTGAAAGTTTTCGAAATTGCTTAATTAAACTTTAAATCTTAAGTTTAGTAATTATAATTAAATAGAAAACAACATACAGATCAAATAATTTTCCAGTTGCAATGTAAAGAAATAAAAGCTTAAATTTAACAGATTTTTACCGAACAGCTCACAAATATTAATAAAATAAATCATATAGAATGGCACTTAAATAAATGTTTATTGTAAAAATAACTAATAATATCCTGCTTTTATTGCAACTCGTGGAAACGAGTTTTGACTTAAAAAGAAAAGAATTTATGAAAATTACACATCATCCACTCTAATGTTTATGCTAGACATCAATCATTAATTTAAATTAGATGCAAAACTGGTTAAAAGATTGTATAATAGCCAAACACTTACTGCGTTACAAAATTATCGAAATATTTCATAATTTATAAACTGTTTATCGCGCGCGCAGACACGCAGACACACACACACACACACACACACACACACACACACACACACACACACACACACACACACACTTATGGTTCGATAGTAAAATCTGAACAAGAGAAACAAATTTTTGATTCATCGGAGTTATTAAATTACGGAATTATCTTTAGTGTATATTGTTTAGGTATAGGTTTTTATGCATGTAAGTACCTAACCATAACCAAGGCAACGAACGAAATTTCGTAATATCCAATGTTACAGATTCAAAATATTTTAAACGTGATTTTAAATTGAACTATGTTTTGAATTTATAGTTTATCTTTTTAATATACGCCGATCTTCGTGGCGGAGTTGTATAGCGTCTCCGCCATTCATCCGGAGGGCCTGTGTTCGAATACCGGTCAGATATGGCATTTTTTATATGCTACAAAATTTCTATTTCATATTTCCAAGCACTAGTTTTGAGCTTGTATGGTGAATTAACAAAAAAAATAAAAAATAAAAATACATCCTTAGTTTTTTCATAATTTATTTTTCCAGGTTCGAACAAAAAAAGTACGATTCGTATAAAATATAACAACACATCTTAGAAAATTCCTCAACAATTCCTAATATTAACATCCAACGTCAACCGGGAAATTTACCTAAAAACGGGGTTTTCTGAAATTTATGTCTGCCATTCAATGGCAGATACAAAAAAAATGGGACCGAATATATGATTTTTTTATTTGCTCAATAACAATTATAATTATAATCGGCTCACCTGCGGAACCATAAGTAAGTTTCCTAACAAAAACACGTGATAAGAAGGTCCTTAAGGAACCCCCAAAATAAATAATACACAATAAACAGTTGCAAGCAAACTTAAAGTCAAGTATGAAATTTCAAGCTCAGTCATAAATCACAAACCATTAATTTCAGCACCATATCGTCCACAAAACAAACATTAATAACAAATAGAAAGGAAAAGAAAGAGAAGTAACAAGAAATTAGATGCGACACCACTAAACTTGACGGTGTTAGATTCCAGACTGTTACGCAAACCCTAACTCGAGTACATGGGCTCGTTTCAACCGTCGGACGTCTCTGCTGTTATCGAGTAGATTAATTGCAAAGTGGTTTACATGATTCTCAAGCCTCTGCAGGTATTTGACATTGTGTGCAATCTCACGAACCGACAGAAGCTCCAGATAATCCTGAATCTCATCATTCCGCGTGAACCACGGAGCTTCGGCAATTACCCTCGCTACTTTGTTACGAAATCGTCGTATAATTTCCACATTACTAGTACTAGCCGTTCCCCACAATTCTACACCGTACGTCCAGATTGGGCACAGGATAGCCTTGTAAATTAAGATCTTGTTGGATAACGTGAGGCCTAAGTTCCTTCGTACCAGCCAATGAAGAATATATGATGAAGATAAATATATCTATCTAAAATTTTGGGACAGACTGAGAAGTAAAATATGTTACCAAGGAAAAGTGTCTAACAAAATATTAATATACGTTTAAACTTTGAAAAAAAAGAAAACTTTTCAAGATAGAAAACTGATAAAACGATTTATGTCAGTTGAAAATAGTGAATGATAAAAAACTACAATGAAAAAGCTTTTGATTTCATTAATATATAAGTGAAAAGTATGTACAACTTAGTATCTTTTTTCAATACATTTTTGCGTAGTACTTAAAACTGAAGTAAATAAGACATTACATTGAGCATTCTGATTTTGTACAGAAGTTGGAAGTTTGAAAAGATTTCAACGCAATATTAATGATGAATTTTTTATAGTACCGATTTAAATTTAGTTTGCCTAGAGCAAACAGCGTTCCTCATCTGGAAGAGAAATACTGCAAAATACAGTTCATTTCAATAGTTAAATTTTAATCAATACGGCAATTTTAAATTAAAGAAGTAAATTTTCAACATTTATTTCTTTTTCTAAAACATTTGCCATTAAAAATTTTGAAATAAAGTTCATTTAGAAGTTATTTATTTATTGATAAGACCCACTTGTAACAAATATTTAGCAGTACTTATTTTTCATGAATTTTTCTGTCGGGTCATAAATTGATCAATTTTTAATGTGGGATCGTTAACTTAATCAATTTACAGTGGGGGTCTGAATGGTTACTACAATTTAATTTGTAAGTAATATATACAATTTTATGAATTCTTCTTAAGGAAGCAAGACCGTCGCCAGAAGGCCCCTTTAATATCTAGAAGATTAGTATTTTTTTTCCGAAAGTTTTTACTAGATTGGATCCGTTAAAAAATTTTGAGGTTCTTCTGAGTTGCGGCGTTCTTTCTGATATTTAATCCTCTACCTATACATTTGTCCAGGAACTCTGTTTCCTAACTGATAGTTGTAGAAACAGCCTAAGTTGTGCCTGTGGTGCTTATATGATAAAGCGGACCTTCTAATTTTCCTCATACAATGCAGTACAAACCGATCAAAGTAAAGGTTATATTGTCTTTACTTAAACATTACAGATTTATCTACCCAAAAATCGTTGTTTTTTTGTCGTAGCTAACGAATTTATAAGTATTTAAAAGTAAATATACGCTAAAATACGTTGAACACAAAGATATGAAAAAATAAATTAAAGGTTCTTAATAAAGTTTCACAATTTTGGTTTTTTATTAATAAAAAAAAGGATAAAAATGCATTTTTTGGGCATATTACCCAACATTTAAAAAATGTAAAGTAAAAATAAACTAAATTAACCCTTTAGATTTCTTAATAGTAAAAAAATGTTTAAACAGGTAATTTTGTTCCATAAAATGTATTATTTTCCTGAAGTAAAAATTATACAAAAATGTACACGACTGAAATTTATTTGTATTCTTGTGACATACAACAAAATTTATAGCAATTGATTTCATAACAACAACTTAGAAATGTAGAGAATAAAAAAAAATTAAATAAAATATAATTAAGTGAAAGTAATTTATTTACAATAAAATTATTACTATGACCGAGAGTAAAAAGACTAAATCGAAAATAAATTAATGGTTAGTACATAATAATAAATATATTTTATGAAATCAAAAATAAATTAAATTTATATATATATATATATATATATTTCAATATAGGTATAGTACCTGCATAGATAAGAAAAATACCTATTATCATCACCAATGAACAAAACAATAATTATATAATAGTATTTCTATAATAAAACAAAATTTATAAAATAACAATAAGTTAATATAAGAAGAAAATTAATTTTTTTTAAATATATATTATTTAATTTTTTATATTTTTATTTAGAACAATAAACAATTGTGCATTATTCAGAGTATAAAAATTTATATATAATTTATATAATATGTGCAACAAATTTTCTTAAGAAAAAAATAATTAAAAACCTAGAGAACAACTAATTAACTAATTATGCTTCTAATTAGTTACGGCAACTTGTAAGTAACGGTTTGGAGGAAAAAGCCGATTAGTGTTAAAAACGATGAAAATTGTAAAACAGAAAAAAAGAAGAAATTTGTTATGTAGTCAACTGTAAATATTCCCCTGAATAATTCATGTTTTTTAAGAAGCTTTAACATGTTTTATGTACTACGTATACAGATATTACACAATATATTTAATATTTTTCCATTTAAAGAAACAGATCGTAAATCAGAGGGTTATAACACTACAAAAGTCACATCTTAAGTGGCAAAATATTAACTTCTCCTTAACTTACCTAGAGTAAAATAATTTAGCGCTAATTTCTTTCTAATTTTATTTTGTAAAAAAATGTACTATAAATTATTATATAAGACATGGGTGGTCTTAAAAATAAATTTATTCAGAATTATATAAAATTAAATTTTATATTATAAGTAAAAAGAAAAAGAACATAACGGTAAACGTATATCTTACTTATTTTGATATCGCTAAATAAAATAAATTAAAAGCACTTTCAAAAACTTTAAATAAATAAAATTTATTAAATAATATCCTGAACAAAAATTATTGGCCACATAAAATCTGTGAAAACGAACGTAAAATTTAAACCCGTAAAATTTTATCCATAATCATACAAGATTTAACCCCGTAGTATAAAATTAATCGTAGTTATTCATTATTAAAGTCAACTTTTGCTCTAAGAGGTAAAGTTTTATAAATTTTATGTGTTCATTACCCATTTAACAAAGTTACTGTAAATCAAACATAAAAAACAGGGGTTTTTTACCCCACTTTATTGGTTTTCACCCCAGATTTCTCAAAAACTACTGAAGAGACTATTCTAGGACCTAATTTATTAGATTTTTCAGGTAAAAGCCATAGCAAATCACTAAATTTTTAGAACGTTAATTAAAATTTCTAAAAATTTCAGTAGTACCACATTTCACCGGGGTAGCTGAAATCCGAGCGAAATCTTTTACCAGTCGTAGCTCGCAAACAAAGCATTTTAGTACATATGATTTTTTTCCATTATTTTTACAAGTTATGAAAGTCCCGGGAGAACTTTGTGATACACTCTGTATATGATTACTAAACTTTGTTAATTAATTTATATATTTACGTAATCTACGAAATTATATTTATTTACAGAAACGTTTTTCAGTTATCTTAATTTTTGAAACATTTTAAAAGTAAGGTTTTTCGGTGTTGCTAGTTTGAGATCGGAGACTACCTAAGATCAAAGAATATTGTTTAACTGACCCAAATGGATATGGATGTTAAATGTTTTTCCATATCCAATAATAATGATTAATAAAGAAAAATGAATAATTTGGAATTTTTGCAGATGTTTTTACTTTCTAGTATGACTATAGTACGATCCGTTCTAAAAGTATAATATATAGTGATCGATATTGGGAGGTAATCTGTAATTATATTAAATGATTTATATAAAACTTGATGAATTATATTTGGAATTAAGCTTAAAATTAAAAGAAATTATTAATGTTAAACTGTTGAAATGAAACTGTGTAATTGGTATCGTTAACAAATAACTTTACTAATCTTGTATTCTTCCGCCGGAGAATAAGCCGGCGGGACCATCCACATCCACGGTCGTGGTGAAGGCAGAGGGAAGGTCCTATGCGGACCTCCTCCGGCAGGTCAAAAGAAGTGTGTCGCCGAGAGAGACTGGGGTTCTCTCGGCTCATCGGAGCCAGGGGGAGGACCGAAAAACTCAGGATTCGGGTGCTGGCCGAAAAACTCAGTCAAGAAATTTCGGAGACGGTTGAAGGCATCACAACGACGCTGGCGGGGAGAGGTGGTCGGCGAGTCCACATCCTGGTGAAGGATGTGGATGCACTCACTTCTAAAGAGGAATTTATAACAGACCCCTTCGTCGGGTGACGGGGTAGGCGGTGACGCTCGATGTATTGTCTATGCGGTCGGCCTATGGAGCGACACAAGTGGTGACGGTGGCTGTGCCACCCATTCTCGCGGACAAGTTGTTGGCTGATGGTCGGGTGCATATAGGATAGATTGCCTGCCGAGTGGTGCGGCGATCCCTGGAGGACCGCTGCTTCCGCTGCTGGCGTCCGGGACATAGGGCAAAAGTGTATAGTGGCCCGGACCGTACCGGCCACTTTTTTAATTGTGGGAAGGCTGGCCACGTCAGGAAAGACTGTCGACGGGAGGTCAGATGTTCTTCCCGTAATGTGCATGGACAGACCCCTGGAGGCCGGGGTTGCCAAATTACTTATGTGGCATGAGGATCGGCTGCTGCTGTACCTAGATATTATGCGGTTCCGGTCTGGGACAGCCCTGTCCGGGAGAGGTGGGATGCTCCGGCGTCTTACTTTCGATGATCGGGCGAGGACTCTTTCCGGAGCCGTCGGGGGAAAAATTAAGACCGTAATTCCGGTGGGAGATCCCTTCAGGGGTTCCCCATTTGAGGCAAAGCAAAGTAAAGACCGGAGTCCCGGTGAGGGTACTCCCTTGGGGGTCTCATTATTTGAGGCATGGCAAAAGAAAATACCGTGTCCCGGCTGCCTGGGTGTGGCTTTGGGAACGGCAAAGCCGGGCCCAGGGTTATTGCTTAGGTGGTTTGAGGCAATGGCACCCCCCCCCCCCCCAGAGCTCAGTTTCTGTTTGAGTATGTGTCCGGCTCTGGGGGGTGGGGTAAATAAAGAAAAAAAAAGAAAAGAAAAAATCTTGTTTAAAAAAAATCATTTCATTTTTCCAATAAAGCAAGTTTTTATTTACACAATTAAGAAATAAATTTCTTTATTTTATGCTGTACGCTAAAAATTCATTATGAATTATGTTTTCTTGCAATATTAAAAATTAATTATAAGATATTCATACCAACAGCCCAACTATTTTCTTTTCCTATTTACAACAAATTTTAAGAAATTCATTCACGTAACTTAATAATTTTAACAAACAGCTTTATAAATTATAGGACTTATGAATTAAATAATTTTTTATTTAAAAAAAATTACGACCAAAGAAAAACAAAAAGATTGTGGAATGTGTGTAAAAAAGGATGGAAGAAAGGAAGAAAAGAAAGCATCTAGGGAAAAGAAGTACTTTAGTATACGATACAACTACCCTCTAAGCGGCAATTCAAAGCCTTGTTTTACATTGAATGGGTTTTGCATTCATTGACTAGTCTGTTTAAGCAAAACTTTTCTATGCTATCAAACATAATATATGCTAATAAAATGTTCTGGTAAACAATAACATAATTCGTACTGCTACAATCACTAAAGCGATTCCTTATTCGTAAAACAGGATTGTGCTTTCTATCTGAACGCTAAGAAAATTAGTAAGAAAATTTTATTTTACATAATAACATTCTCTTATGTCCTGTATAATTTTTTTTTAACATGTTCAATAACAATAAAATTTTATTTGAAACAAAGATCCATTTAATTCGCATGAATTCGTAAATTCTTTTATAACATACTTAACAAATACACAACTCAGATAACACATACAAAACACTGATTTTTTTTTAGAAAAAAAATTTCATCTTAGATCTTGAAAATATAATACAGAACTAAACAAAATTAAGCAACAAAACGAAAAAAATTCTTATTTTGTATAATTATATATTTAAAGTTACCGCAAAACAATTATATTCAAATAGAACACAATTTAACACTACATAAAAAACACTTGTTAACAAACTAATAGAATTTTTTCTGTATGCCTAATGCCTCATAAGAAATAAAACTGGTTTGTACCAAACAAAAAAGTAAAAATAATGCAATAAATTTGTTAGTTTTTATTCTTTTACTTCGGTTATTTTTAAACTACTCATTTTATTTTTTTTATTTTTTTTTTTTGAAAGAGTAGAATTGTAATAAGCAGGACTAAATTTACACGTTCGAACTGGTAAACAAAACCCGCTTATTTACACCAATTAATTACCCGTATAACTAGTCTAAAGCGAATAAAAAGAAACTACTACTCTTTAAGGATAGATTTGACCAATGTCTACAATATTTTATAATCAAAAACATCTTCTACATTTTCCATGTAAAAATTAAATTTTTTAAATGGCTTCTGGATATTTTATGAAATTAAAATAAAGTCCATAACATAAAACAAATTCATAACAAAAAATAAAAATAACAAAGAAAATGTTTATAATGAAATTATGCCTTTCCTTCTTTTTCCTGTTTAGCCTCCGAGAATTACCGTTCAGGTATTACTTCAAAAGATGAATGAGGATGATATGTATGAGTGTAAATGAAGTGTAGTCTTGTACAGTCTCAGTTCGACCATTCCTGAGATGTGTGGTTAATTGAAACCCAACCACTTCTAGTATTCAAATCCGGTATAAAAGTAACTGCCTTTACTAGGACTTGAACGCTGGAACTCTCGAGTTCAAATCAGCTGATTTAGGAAGACGCGTTCACCGCTAGACCAACCCGGTGGGTTATGAAATTATGCCTGGTATAATAGCTTTGTACGCAAACGAGATATGGGTAATAGGGAAATAAGAACAAAAAATAAGGATTGACTCCTTTTAAATATGTTAATTTAGAAGGATGCTAAAGATAAAATAGTGTGATAAAATTACTATTAAGGAATATTTGAAAATATGGGGGAAAAGATCTTTGCGAAATTTAAACTAAAAAGAAACCAATTAATTGGTGATACTCGTACATTGAGACATGATAATATAGTTAAGCTAATTAATGTTGAAGATACGTAGATGTCCATTGAATATCTATCTAGCCAAAACCTTTTCTACTAATTTTATCTGTAAAGACTTTATTAATAGGTAAACCTTTCTTTTAAATTTAAAGAGTAATTCAGAAAAGGACCTCTCAAGTTTAAAATCATATAAAAAATAATTTAGATAACTTACTGATTCAGTTAAGGTCTCATTTAATAGCTAAACACTTAAGACTTAGATTCACGTAGTTCATAAGTACCGAATTCAGCCACCAATATTGTTAAAAATGGGTATATTTATACTGGTGCGGAACGTCCTCGCTGTGTGTTTTGGTTTCAATATTTGTAGTCAGCAATGCTAGTTCAACGTAATTTTCGTAGAAAGTACGGTAGGAAGTCTCCTAGCAGGCAAGCAATTTACTCTTAACATAAAAAATCTTCGTTAAAACAGATTGTTCTGTTAAACATAAAAAATCACCAGGACGCTCAGGCGTCTCTGAAGGTGCTGCGGAACAACTCAGAGAAACCTTTGCACGTAGTCCGAAGAAATCAACTTGACTTTGATCACTTGAGACTGTCATTTCACAAAAGACTTTTTGGCGCGTATGAAGTACACGACTGCACTAGAAGCCGTATAAACTACCCGTGGTTCAACACATTACAGATGACGACAACGTTGCTCGGCAACAGTTTTGGGTGGAAATGACGGATAGAATTGCATACAATGATATATTTCTATACAATGTAATTTTTAGTGATGAGTCAACGTTTCACATCAGCGGCAACACCCGTAACTGCTAAATATGGGGTAGTGAAAACCCTCATGAAACTTCGGAGCACATTCTTGATAACTCTAAAATCAATTTTTTTTTGTGTCCTAAGTAAACAATCACTGTAGGTCCCGTTCTTCTTCCAGGAGGCAACAGTAAATAGTATCGTTTATTTGGACATGCTTCAAAATTTTCTAATTCAGTAGTTAGACGATGATGGTCAAAATGGATTGTCATTACCATGAGCAAGACCGGGCACCACCTCAACATCGCTTAGAAATCCGAGATTTTCTTGATACTCCATTCCCAGGTCAGTAGATCGGTCGTGAAAATCCAATTGCACGGCCACCTCGCTCCCCAGATTTGACCCAGCTAGATTTTTTCTTGTGGAATTTCATTAAAGATCGGGTTTATATATATCATCTTTGCATGCTGATCTAAGATATCGAATTAACGCCGCAACTGCAAGGTAACGTCCGACTTGCTGGCTACATTCTGGAATGAAATCGACTTCAGGCGGGATGTATATCGCATTATAAATGGAAGCCATAACGAACATAAGTGAATGTGGGGTGAAAAACTTGATGTGTGTTTCTATGAATTGAGACATAAACCGAATCTGTAAGTTATCTCAATAAATAAAACTTTACATAATTTTAAAGTTGTACAGTTTTTTTTTTAATCACTCGGTACTAGTAACTAATCTTCGGAATGAGCAATACAAAAAAAAAAACATTGCGAAGGAAACTCAAATCTTTTATAATGAAACGTTTAATATTACGGAGGGATACCACACTGTTAAACATTCAAAATATTATTAACTATAGACTTTTTTTTTAATTTCTTAATTAATTGAATCCTTCTTCTTTATGATAGATAGACAAATACATATATATGTAAATGTTCGTTTGTTCAAAATTAAATCCCCGAAAGTTCTTCACAGATTGCTTTGATATTTTGACATATCCTTGCATTTGAATACGCGCGTGTTTTTATATATCTACTATTTATTTACCTAAGATGTCACACCTGAGATACGTAAAAATATGCTTTTTATTAAAAAAACAGCGCTCTCTGTTGGACGTAAAAGCAACAGATGCTATAATAAATATTTTACGTTTTCATTTCAATGTTTCCGATATGTGTGTCTGCTACAGACTAAAAAACTACTGGACCGATTTACGCGCGGGGAAAAAGGGAGAAAGGGAAAAATCGGAAAAGGGAAAAATCGAAGAAGGTAAAAAGAAGGAAGAGGAAAATGGAGAAAAGAAAACAGGGAAAACGGGGAAAGGAAATGGAATGGGAAAATATAAGAAAGAAAAGGAGGAAATAGAGAAGGGGGAAATATCAATAACGGAAAGAAGAAACGGAAAACTAAGGAAGGGGGAGAAAAGAGGGGAAAGGGAATATGGTAAAAATGAAAATGGGAAAACGAAAAAGAGGAAAAAGGAAAGGGGAAAGGGAAAAGGGAGAAAGGATAAAAGGGAAAGGTTAGATTTTGTGAAGTTCCGTAATGTACATTTTGTTAATGTTTTATCAAACTTTCAATTATGTTCATTTAATCTATATATGTATATATATATATATATATATATATATATATACACTCAAATCTACAAATAGCAAAGCATTGCTGTGTCTGCTAGTATAGATATATATATATATATTTTTTAATTATAATTTCAAAATACAACTTTTCTCATTGTTAGTACTCATAACGTTATAAACCGTATGATGCAACTTTCCTGAGATGATCAGTCCTAACTAATTTAGATGGGCTGGTCCATCTCAGGAATGTTATCATAATGTTAACATTCCTGCGACGTACATTAAATGTACGTCGCATTTAAAACATTAAAACCTTAACTACATTTATAAAAAAAATTGCGTCGTACACCATCCTAATCTAAAAAACTTAATTGAACATCTAACGGTTGGTACAGTTACAACAATTGTTTTTACGAGAAAAAACTGCAGTTAGAATATTACGTAGTAAAAATATGCGCTTATCTGTAGAACTGTTTCGGTTTCTGTATCCAGTACTTTGAATTACCTGTATTCATTTCTAACAGACGGTCGAGATTAATACCAGCTTTAATAAAATATGGTATCCTTCCTTCATAACTCAATTCTCATGCCATTATTGATTAAATTATGTAATTACGTACTTGTAATTGTAGTGTCGTAAAAACAAGTAGTCCAATACAAAAAATAATTTTCAGTTTTTACAGAGAGGCCATCCTAGTTCTTTTACACCATTATTAAGAAAGGGATCTTCAGTAATTTAAGAGTTTATTTTCATCGTTGCTATATATTTTTCTATACTTCTTGTTCTCTTTGTATTGGAACGGCGATAGCCTCTTTTAGCCACTTTTATCGCAAAAGATCGTTTTCGTCATACGGTCTTCATTTCAATGCATAACAACAGCATACCAGATGATATTCCCAAATTTTTCTAATACTGGCGCGACTTTAAAAGATCCACCGAAGTATTCGTTTCTCATCTTGTCCGACCTGTTTATTCTCCCGGCCTATTTTAACATGATTCTTTATAGTAAGCTATTTTTGCTCATAAGGTTCTTATATCGCACAAAACTCTCCTATCCATAGAGAAGAGCCGATCTATTCGTTTAAACATGTATATTTCCTCATATACATTTCCGTCGAACAGGTAACCTTGATTTAAATAGTATTCCATTCAGAGATCTCCACTTCATCTAATCTGTTTCGATCCTAATATCTATATCTTTATCGATAGTGGATGTTGAAGTAGATTCTAAATATTTGTACTCCTCCATTTTGGTGAACTTGGTACTTTCAATGGTACAAAGTTCAAATAATTTTATTTATTTACTTTTTTAATCTTTGGAAAATCGAAACGACATCCTGACCCCCGTAGGAAAATACAACTCGTCTTGTGGCCACACCATCGCCTCTGTTCCTAGCCCTGATGGGCTTTACCGGATATTGTCTTTTAGATCATCTAAACTTGTTAATACTATAACACAGTCGTCACTTTGATATCTGTCAAGATGTCACTGATGCAAATGCCTCCACAATTCTATCAGGGTATTTACACAACCCACTGTCGCCTTCGTATGACCACTCTGTTCCGCTTTCGGGAGCGAGTTCAATGCGTACCCCATCCCGCACTGCAACTTATCACAGAGTTCCTCACATAGCCACCTCATCCTAACAGCGAATATCTAATATAACCGGAACTCGATGCCAAATCACCTATCTTTGCAAACCATCTTGGTTGTACATTTTATGCGTATTTGTACATAATCCCTATTCTTTAAAAAATATTTAACCACCATCAATAATGTAGAAAATAAACGTGTTGCGTAAACTAAGATTTTTTAAGATAAAATGTTATAAATTTTTTCTTTCATGATATACAAAAAGAATTTTTCTTACAAAATCAGGGTAGTAAAATATTTAAAAAAAGTTAGTATCACCATTAAAAAATCCTTACAAAGGAAATTTTCTTATTACACAGAGTGCTACATGATTCATAAATAAAATACCCTTATATCATAACGAAATAAAATTGAAAGAAAAAAATAGAGATATATGGAAAATTGTAACGAACCGTACTTGTTTCGAGACGCTGATACAAAGACTGAACCCATTATTTATAAATCTCTTATGGAATTACAAAATATTTTATTTATAATAAAAGAAATTATAAATCATTATAATATTATGCGATGAATAATAAAGACAAAAGAAAAAAAAATAACAACACTACCTGACATACATTGAAGGTGCGGTATCTTAACACAGTTGCGTATATAACATCTCATCGTAAGTACAATCAAATATACTGAGGTTTATTTCCATGAGATATACATATATATATATATATATATATATAGAGTGAAGAGGGTTAAGGCGTTATGGGGATGAGAGAGAGAAATACAAACAGGAAATGATAATTATGATAGTCATTGAAAAAACAAAACAACAATCAGACAAAACTAAAAATAGTAGCCATAGTAATAATACTAGTAATGTAGCAGTAGGCGGCCTGTATGTATATGCATAAGAAATAAAAAGAAAGAAAGAGATAGAAAAAGAAGGCCACAAAATAAATGGTAAGAATATGAAAAAAGAGAAAGAAGTATCATAACAGATAATTCATGTAATATATATATATATATATATATATATATCTAGACTACCTTATTGCTGCTGTGGCATCAAAAACTAAACTACAAATTTTTATAATTATCAAACCATAACACTTATATAATGCAGTAGTTACATCGGTCATTAAATATCATTTTGAACTAACGGTTTAACATTAACACACGTATATGAACGATAATACACAACTGAATGTGTGTTTGTATTTGTGTATAGATTATATTAACAATGACAAACTGTTAGAATTAATGTTCTATATACAAATTCAAAATTGTATTCCTTAACAAACTAGCAACATCATGACGTTTAATTCATTATTTAACGGATTTAAACGAACGCTGCAACATAAAGGTTATATATGAATTTATAAAAAACGGGGTACTTTTTTTAACGGTGATATTAAATTAGCGTTTATTAGTACTATATATAAACAAAAATTATTACTACCATCTATAAGACTGTTATGTTTCGGGTTATAAACAGAATTAAATGAATTGTAAAGCATTACTAACATTTTATTTACAATAAAAAAGAATGATACCAAATCAAATTAAGTACTTTTGTTTTCTATTCTTTTTGTAATAAATTTTACCACCTTCTACATTGTCAAATTAGAATACTAAAATCCAATAAAATAAGGATCATTATTAAAAAAAAAAAAAATCAGACTCCAAAAAAAGCAGCTGACAATACAGTTGTAGGCCTCTCACATCACGCGGCTAAAGCCGCTTCCGGGAAATTCCTACAACTGTGGTTTATTTCTGATGCACGGCTTACAAACATAACTTAATTTAAAATACTTATAATTTTATTTAAATATAATATTTTTTTAGTTTATTTAATTCAATTATTCTAACAAAAGCGCGCATGCATACCTTATTTAATTCGCCCGGGTGAGGCAGTACTCGCAGCGACAGTCAGCACTAACTAAACTAATATAATTTCACAACTTACATAGAACAAATTTCGCCTGTTCGGTAAACTGGTGTAGCTGCGAGGCTTAACGCAGCAGATACCGAGTTAACCGGTCCATCGAGTTTGTGACCCAGCCAAAACGAATTAATTTTTTACACTTGAAATATTATTTATTTATTTCATTCTACCGCTCACCTGTGACGTCACAACAGAGCAGTAGTTTTCAGCATTTTTTGGGGTGCGAATGCCATTTTGAAAAAACTTTTTGAAAAAAATTTTTTTTGAAAAAATTTTTGCATATATTGCTATTTTTTAGTCGTTAACAAATGTGCCTAAGAAAAATATGACCTTAATTAGCCGAAATCTCGAGATACTGAGGGTGACCTTGCTCTATAGCTTCACCCCCTTGACCTTTTAAGTTGTGAACCTTTTAAGTTAAATTTTAATGCCATCAATAGAAAAAATGCCCGTATATAGAAAAAATTTGAGCAAGTTTTGTGCAAATCGGTCCAGTAGTTCGAGGTATAAGCTGATTTAGAGGCCAACACCGAACACACACATGTACATAAACAAACATTAACATCCGTAAAATTTCCATCCTGAAATTTTTGATTTGAGTTTTTTTGATTTTTGAGTTCCTTCGAGTCAAGACGTCAAGATCTGATGAAAAGCGCATTTGCCTAAACTGGAAAATCTCCAAGCCTACTATATCAGTTTCATTAAAATTTAGATATGCAGTATGAAACTTATACATGTTGCAGTGGTGTATCTTAAGTTCTGCATGTGTGAATTTAATGAAGACAAGTTGAGTCGTTCTTGAGTTACAATCAATTGTTCTGAAACATTTGGAAATTTTGTGACTCAAACATTTTTCAAAACTGCTAAATCAATTTCATTGAACTTTAAATATGCTGTAGTAGTTTATCTAAAGTTGTACATGTGAAAATTTGATTATGATTAGTTGAATTGTTCTTCAGTTATGCTCAATTTAAGGTCAACGAAAGACATAACCTCAATTTGAGATTATGTTGACTTTGAATTTGCGTGTTTTCATCCATGCTTATGCAGTGAGTCACAGCAGTAATTGAGTTTCAACTTAATGCTTGTGTGTAGGGTCTAAAAAAATAACAAAAGAACATCCAATGAACTGTATACAGATCTTTGGGTGTTCTGGTGCAAAGTTTGGGTTTGAAAATGTATCGACCAGTCCATGGATTACACATAACACATTATATGGATTCCTGGTTTACAATTCTGAGAGGTTATTTTAAATTAAGAATCAGAAGGTGATGGCATTATTCTAAAAGAAATGTTTGGTTCTATTAGGTAAACATTAAACTGACAGGCACCAGTAACAGGCACAACTGTGTCTATTAATCAACAGAAAACTTCCATATAACAATTGAGAAATGGTTGAATCAACCCTGGGTTAAAGTTTAGTAAGCTTTTGATGTAAAAGTGATGCCGGACCAGTCATACAACTGCAGAGCAACACATGCTGAATATTACTATTTTGTTTATTTGTTATTTTTATTACTATTTGAGTAATTCTAACCGAGAGTAAAAAGGATTTAGAAGAAACAATGAACGGCATAGATGAAGTCCTACGCAAGAACTATCGCATGAAAATAAACAAGAACAAAACAAAAGTAATGAAATGTAGTAGAAATAACAATGATGGACCATTGAATGTGAAAATAGGAGGAGAAAAGATTATGGAGGTAAAAGAATTTTGTTATTTGGGAAGTAGAATTACTAAAGATGGACGAAGCAGGAGCGATAATGCCGAATAGCACAAGCAAAACGAGCCTTCAGTAAGAAATATAAATTGTTTACATCAAAAATTAATTTAAATATCAGGAAAAGATTTTTGAAAGTATATGTTTGGAGTGTCGCTTTATATGGAAGTGAAACTTGGACAACCAGAGTATCTGAGAAGAAAAGATTAGAAGCTTTTGAAATGTGGTGCTATAGGAGAATGTTAAAAATCAGATGGGTGGATAAAGTGACAAATGAAGAAGTATTGCGGCAAATAGATGAAGAAAGAAGCATTTAGAAAAATATAGTTAAAAGAAGAGACAGACTTATAGGCCACATACTAAGGCATCCTGGGATAGTCGCTTTAATATTGGAAGGACAGGTAAAAGGAAAAAATTGTGTAGGCAGGCCACGTTTGGAATATGTAAAGCAGATTGTTGGGGATGTAGGATGTAGAGGGTATGCTGAAATGAAACGACTGGCACTAGATAGGGACTCTTGGACAGCTGCATCAAACCAGTCAAATGACTGAAGACAAAAAAAAATTACTATTTGTTCAGTTTTTGGTCAAGGTTGCAGACACAACATTATTTGAGAGCCATCTTTAATTTAATAATGTTATAAAATACAAATATTTTCATGTAAACCACACGGTAACTCATGTCATAACTGCATCTAAATTAATTCTGACCTGGTCTCAGTCATGTAAGAGAGTAGTTTTTGTTTAAATTATGAAAAATTAAGTTAGCAACTAACTTATTCATTTTTGCTTATAAAAGTATATTTTACAAGTATAAATGTTACAAAATTTGAAATATTAACTTATATTAAACAAATTTCTACAACTGTATTTAGTCATCGTTTGAAGACATTCTTTTCGTCTGTTTTCAAGTAAAAAAAAGAAGTGTACTGTAACCATGGACATATTCTCTGTTTGTTTATTTCATTATAAGTAAAAAGAACATACTTAATTCAAGACTTTTTTTTTGTTGTTTCAAAATGACTTTAGTTGTTTGCAAGTTACATATATTTTTTGTAATTGCTACCATTGAATTCATAATGTTATCTAATGTATATATTAAATTATTTTTCTTTGTGTTTACATTTGTACTTGTGTTACGCAAACTAATAACTGAGTTCAAGTGTTTTTTAATTTCTTTTTAAATTACTACCCCAGGCCACACTCTTGATTTCTCTCAAACACTATATTACATGCATAATAATGTTATATTTTCAGCAAGATGGGGCTCCTGCATTCTATGCTCTAAGTTTATGCGACTTACTTGACTGAGAATTCCCTAACAGATGGATAGATCAATGAGAACACTTGAATGCCAACAAAGATCTTCTATCTTACCCCAATGGATTTCTACTTTTGGGGAGGAAGACAAAGCTTTTTCAAGAAAAAATCATGTACTGTTGACAATTATTCAATCTAATAGAGAAGCACATCAAGAAATGATGAAAACAAAACTTTGTGACAAAGTATGTTTGAGTCTAAAATCTAAACTACAAGTGTGAATGCCGAAGACAATCAGTTTGAATGCTTAAGCTGTTGTTTTTAATTGTAATCTGTATGTGATCCTTAATGTTAATTAATAAAATAAACTTTCTGACTTTTTTCAATAAAAACAAATATATTTTTTTTTTATTTGCACATTTGATAACTGTAGTTTTACAACTCCCCACCTGGTATAATTTGATTTTTAGAAAAAAAATTAATAATATACCAATATGAAGAGGTAGAGAAGATGATAAAATTCAAGACGGATTGAAGCTAAAGAAAATTTTACAGCTAAATTATTAGTTTATAAAAAAAATTACTAGAAGTACTGTGGACAATTTGAAAAACTTCTTAACCTCATCCTTATCAATAAAAATTTAATTTTTTATAAAATTCCCTAACTTTTTAATTGTATTTAGGCATCCTGGAATAGTTTCTTTAATATTGCCAGAACAGGTAGAAAGGAAAAATTTGCAGGCGGACAACATTTGCAATATGTAAAACAAATTGTTAGGGATGTAAGATGTAGGGTGTATACTGAAATGAAACGACTGGCACTAGATAGGGATTCTTGAAGAGCTGCAACAAACCAGTCAAATGACTGAACACAAAAAAAACTTATTGGCCTAAAATTCTACTTTTACAATTATTTTCTGACTGAATGGTAATCTGAATGGAAAACTTTTCAACTCTTATACAACAATTTCACCATTAAATAAAAATACAACTTTTTGTTACCAGTCGATATAATTGTTTTGCTATAAGTGAGCAGTTATCAGAGTGGAAACAATTTACAACTCTTATCAAGAATTAGAATATAATAAACCCCCAATCGCCAAAACTAAGAGTATTTTAATGTTTTTTCTTTAACTTTTTATGGTTTCAAAAAACTAACTTTAAAAATTTTTTAATGAGATGTTATCAGAATTAAAATAATTAACCTTAAAGACACAGAGTAAACTGAAATTTTTTTAATTAAAAATGCTAGCCCCATGATATTTTTAAAGTGTTTTAGCACAAAATATAATGTGTACTAATTTTATTAACTTCATATTAATATAAAAAATCATATTAGTAATTTAATAAATAAAAAAAATCTATAGATATTCTTTGAAAAATGATAAATTAAGACCTGCTTTAAAAAGTACCCTAAAAAGAAAATTAGCACAGAATACGGAAATCTTGTAGTGGTGTTATTTTCATACATCAAGGGGAAACAATAAAGTACAGTAGTGCAGATAGAGCAGCAACAGAAGAGAGAAGAATAAATTGAATAAATTACATTTTCTTACCAAGATATCTAAAATAAAAAGAATCTCTCAAAAAGAGATAAACTGAGACATTATTCCATAATACTGAGACCAGTGGTACTATACAGTAGTGAGATGTTGCACCTTACCGACCTTGAACCATTAATGAAACTAGAGAGAAAAACACTGAGACCAATCATAGACTCCCCAAGAAACCAATAGAAGGATACAGTCTGATATCCAACCAAGAACTGCATGAAGAAATAAAGAAATATCAAAAAAGCAATAAGAAGAAGGAGTCTGAGATTTCTGGGCCATGTTTACAGAATTGAAGATCAGAAACATAAACAAATATTCATTAAATTATGCAAAAAAAAAACAGCATTGTTGGGTACATACTACAAATTAGGAAAAAATTATAAAACTTAGGGATCCAAGAACAAATGAAAAATAGAAAGCTATTCAGACAAAAAAATACATGAAGTTGAGTTTCAAATGGTGAGGAAGGAAAAGAATCACACGAAAGTGAATAACTATGAAGAAAGAAAGACCAAACACACAGAAAGAATTGAAGAATATTGAGAGAGTGGAAAAAAAAAACCAGAAATGACATTTGTGTGGTTTACATAGTCAGCCTAACCACAAAAAAGTGTATTATAGTACTTATTTTCGTTTAATAAGAGATAAGTAACAAAATAAATAAGGTGTTAAATTAATCATTTTTAACTTTATTTTGACGAAAGGGTTAAGTTTTATGCTCTATTCAAGTTCCAGAAAACACTGTTGCCAAATTTTATTTTTATTTTATTTATTAACGTTTACTTACAATATAATTTTATTAAAATAAATAATATCGCAATATAAAAATTACAATAAAATACTGAATTTTTTAGTATTAACAAAACAAAACATTTAATTGTATAGAGGTTGAAATTTAAGAAAGGATCCACATATTTTCCTTTAACTATTCATGTTTCAATTAATTATTTATTTATTTAACCAATTCTACCTATGCATAAAATTTAAAAAAATAGTAAAAGTAAATAAAATCAATAATTAAATAGAAATACAAGCAAAAAGTATAAGTATATATATATATATAAAATGGAGAAGAAACTTAACAAAATGAATAATTAGGTTGAGGAGATTGTCTTTACGTGCATGAATAATTTATCAACCCAAAAGCCAGTTTGAACCTCACTAGCGATACCGCCAGCTGTTGTATACAAAATACAGAACCTAAGAATCATTGGCAAGGTGAACTGGATTTAGATATAGGGTAAGATGACCAATTTCCTTTCCCTCTCACAGCCATACAAGGCTGGTGTATATGATTGATACATTACATGGAGAGAATTATATACGATTAGCTTAATAAAGTTCCATCAGAATTTAGCTTACTAACAAAGAATTATAGTTAAATCAGTAACACGGCACTTAAGAGTTATCTTAAAGAAACTGAAAATGGATTAGCATAAAAGTAAAGGAAAACTAGTAGGGACAAAAAGAAACCACGAAAGGGTGAAAGGATGTAGAACACATATTTAATAAAATAAAATCCTCAAAAATAAAATTTTTGAATAAGACATCGCAACAGGTCTGAGTAAAAAAAGGTAAGGTAGAAAATAACAAAGAATGGGAAAATATTAAAAAGGAAATTCTTAAATCAGCAGAAGCAAACTTTGGCGGAATAAAGAGAACTGGTAGAAAACCTTGGATATCGAAGGATATACTGCAGCTGATAGATAAGCATAGAAAGTATAAGAATGCTAATGATGAAGGTAAAAGTACCTATCGACAATTAATAAATACTGTAAACAGGAAGTGCAAATTAGCGAAAGGAGAGTGAATTAAAGAAAACTGTTCCAAAGTGGAAACAGAAATGATTAATGGTAAGATAGACAGAGCATACAGAAAAGTTAAGCAGAATTTTGTGACACATAAGTTAAAATCTAATAATGTGTTAAATAAAGGATTTATAATACAAAAGAAAAAGTTGATAGGTGGGTGGAATATATTAAAGAGTTATACAGAGGAAAAGTATTAGAAACTGGTGTTATAGAGGAAGAAGAGGAAGTCGAAGAAGATGAAAAGAGGGATACAATACTGAGATCTAAATTTAATAGAACATTAAGGGGTTTGAATGGGAGAAAGGCTCCTGGGATAGATGGGATACCTGTAGAACTACTGCTCAGTGCAGGTGAGGAAGAAATGGATAAATTCTACAAACTGGTGTGTTATACTTACGAAAAAGGAAAAGTTCCATCAGACTTCAAAAAGAGATGATACCAAAGAAAGCAGGAGCAGATAAATGTGTAGAATACAGAACATTCACTTAACTACTTATTCATAAAAAATTTAAATTAGAATTCTGTACAGAAGAATAGAGAAGAAAGCGGAAGAAGTGTTGGGAGAAGACCAATTTGGTTTCAGGAAAAATATTGGGACAAGGGAAGCAGTTTTAGTGCTCAGATTAATAAAAATAAACCAATATACATGTCATTTATAGACTTAGAAAAGAAACTTGATAACGTACATTGGAAAAGCATTTTAAAATTTAGGTTTCACATTTACTGGAATATTCTTAATCCCCATTACTTTTTAATCTTTACATACAGCTAGTAGTTAATGATGTTAATGAACAGTTTAGATCCGGAGTAACAGGGCCAGGTGGAAAGATAAAGATGCTACGATTTGCTGATGATATAGTCATTCTAGCTGGGAATAAAAAAGATTTAGAAGAAACAATGAATGGCATGGATGGAGTCCTACGCAACAATATCGCATGAAAATAAGCGAGAACAAAACTAAAGTAATGAAATTTAGTAGAAATAAAGTAGATAGACCACTGAATAAAAAACAGAACGAGAAAAGAAGAATTTTGTTGTTTGGGAAGTATGAGTAGAATTACTGAAGATGGACGAAGCAGGAGTGACATAAACTGTCAAATAGCACAGGCAAAATGAGCTTTCAGTCTGAAATATAATTTGCTTACATAAAAAATTAATTTAACCCATCAGGAAAACATTTTTGAAAGTATATGTTTGGAACATAGCTTTATATGGAAGTAAAACTTGGACGATCGGAGTAACTAAGAAGAAAAGATTAGAAGTGTTTGAAATGTGGTGCTATAGGAGAATGTTAAAAATCAGATGGATGAATAAAGTGACAAATGAAGAAGTGTTGCAGCAATTGATGAAGAAAGAAGTGTTTGGAAAAATATAAGTAAACAAATTGACAGACTTATACACCACATTTTAAGGCATCCTGGAATAGTCGTTTTGATGTTGGTGAGACAGGTAGATGGGAAAAACTATGCAGGCAGACAATGTTAGCGAAAAACAAATTGTTAGCGATGTAGGATGAAGGGGATATACCAAAACGAAATGACTGGCACTAGATAGAGAATCCTGGAGAGCTGATAAAACCAGCCAAATGACTGAAGACAAAAAAAAAACATATTGTTTGTTTTTTTTTCTGTTAAACCCTTTTTTGTTGATATATTGTTGTTAAGCATTTTTGCCATAAGGTCTTCCAATTTTGGAGTAAGATTAAGTTATTACTATTGTTCATCTATTAAATGAAGGTTTCTTTATAAATATACACAGAATAAGCTAAACGAGCCATATCTCAAGTAAATTCCTAATATGTATATATATATATATATATATATATATATATATATATATATATATACATTAGGAATAACACATAGATGCATTACCTACAATTCTATTCCTAGTGGATAATATAAAAAAATTATAGAAAACAAAACAGATATAAACACAATTTAATATAGGGGGGGTATTAAGCAATAAAATTATCCATAGTAAATTATGTTTTCGTATTTACACTAATATTTACTTCCTGCAGATAAATTTCTTAAAATTATTAGGGAAATATTTTTTTTCAAGTTTGAAATTCCTAGCGAAATATTCTTCCTTTTTTTTCTGCAGTGTTTAATTTACAATCGGTTTCCATTTTATCGGAACCATAAATTCCATTGAAATCCTTCAAAGAACTGTGTATCTATGCATATCTTACACAGTAAACGTAAATAGATATTAAAAATAAATAAGTACATACAATGATGAGTCTAAGGAACATTGATAAAGTTCAGAACATAAAATACAAAAAAAACACCAAAAAAAAAAATAATCCTATTTATCACACAAATAATAATTAATCAAACAAAAAAACTGAAACAAAAAGAGTAAGTGGCAAAATAAAATGAAGAATTTTGACGATGCACCACACCCTAGGATAGCTGATTAGCTGATTTATCTCAAATATCGGAGAACTTATAGATTTGCAGTCGCTTTAGGCGCTTAATGTCGCTGTTAGGAGGTTATCCGCGAGCCAGTTCACATGTTTGTTCAATCTCGTTTTGTATCTTGTACCGAATAGCCGAATCTTCTCTCGAACGGTTGCAATCCCAAATAACCGTATATTTTAGTGGTTTTTTTTTCGAAAACCGCGGCGCTTCTGTTCTGGAATCGAATGCTTCCTTAAATTAAAAAATACGTCACACAATAATTCTTGATCGTGAATACCGGTGTTCTTTGGTGGTTGGGTTTCAATTAACTACACATCTCAGGAATGGCCGAACTGAGAATGTACAAGACTACACTTCATTTACACTCATACATATCCTCTGAAGTATTATCTGAAAGGTAATTACCGGAGCCTAAACAGGAAAAAAGAAAGACAGTAATTCTTCGGATCCAAATTAAACGAGTAAATTTAGTTTTTATATGAAATTTTTACTAAAAAATTTTAAAAAATTTCCCAAAATTTTATTCTTAGTAGTTTTCAATAAATCTGAGGTAAAAGAGAAAAGACTTGTTGAAAAACACATTACTTTATGTTTGGCGTAAAATAAATTTTTTAAATAGCCAATACACATATAAAAGTTTTAAACAAAACTATTACAGAATTTGATTCTGAGTAAACTGTATGAATAAAGTCAACAGAAACTAAATAAAAACGTAAAAATTTCGAAGTTTATTAAAAATAAAACATATTAAAATGTGGCAGATTTTTAACTAAGTATTAAACAAAATCAAATTTTCTCAAAATTTTGGTCTATTATATAGGTCATTCTGATAAACAATCTGTTTAATCCGTTAAAATGAATAATGGACAATTTAAAAGCTGTTAAAAAAGCGTTTCTAAACCTATGTTTTTTACGAGCTTTCACCAGTAGAACATGTCCTGAAAGTCTGTTAGCTCTTTGTAAATTACTCAGTATGTAGTATATATATATGTGTGTCTGTTTTCATATCTTCCACTTCACGTTCAATTCGATTAAATATTAATTTTTCTTTTTTATTGTTAATTCTAATATTGTAAATTACTATCAAATCAAGTAATCATTTTCTCACAATAATAGACGTAATAATTATGACACAAAATTACATCAATTTTCTGTCATAACGCGGCTATTTGTTAACAGATTTAAAAAAATAAAATGTCATTTTGTTTAAAATAAAAGGCTTAATATTTTATAAAATAACATAAATTTTGATAAAACTAATATTTATGAAGATATAACGGATTAAAAAATAAACATGGCTGCCATTATGTAATTTTCGAAGGTATTTAAGTCCTGATTTTTTGCTAATTTTAAAACTTTATTTCCAAGAAGCTTACCAAATATTAATGTGATTCGTCGATCCAAACTTGAGATAAAAATTTTTATACAAAAATAACAAAATGGTGGACAGTGGGAGAACGAAGGGGAAATTGGCATTTTTCCTACGGATATTTTTTTGTTTAGTTTTACAAGTAGAATTTGAAAAAGTATAGCCAGCCCACCAATTTAGAAACACTCTGTATATATAAAATGTAACAAGTATTTTTAAAAAAAGAATGTTTAAAAAATATTATAATTCAAAGGATATAGGTATTAAAAAAAAACATCTACTAAATGTACTTAAAAAATAATGAATATAAAAAATTACTTTACTTCAAATTAAAATGATAAACTACACCTTTGTTAATTTAAATTATTAAATATTATTATTATTCACGCCACTAATTAAATTATTTTTAAACAAATTTACCACTAACTTTCATTTTTTTTTAATTTAAATAAATCAGTAATAATAATAATCACTTTTTTTATAATAAGAAAATTAATTTAACAAAAATATAAAGTGAAACTATCAACAATATTAATGAACTGAATGTATAAATAATTACTCATAAGTTATGAGCGAACACAAAGGCAATTTAGTCAAATTTTTCTATTTTTCTATTCACATTAGACTAAACAAGTATCCTTGTCATCCCACCTAATAATAATCAGTCTATTCCAAAATACCACCGTTATTTATATTGGATTAAAGCCAAGAAAAAAGAAACTATTTTTATAACCTAAAATTAAAAGCCCATAACTAAAAAAATATATTAATTTATATTTCATTTTTGACGTTCAAAAAACGTCATCAAAAAGTTATAAAAAAGTAATATAGTAACTTCAAAGGTTAACACTAACAAATTATAAGTTATATAATATTTTTTTTTTTAAAGAATTAATAAAATTATTTATTACTCAAAACTTAATGCCTTTATTTGATCTACATTACCCAAAAGGTAATCAAAAAATCTCATAAAAAAAAAATAATATTACAGAAACTTTTTTCTATTTCATTTTTGGTTATATTATTTACAAAATGCTAAGTATAATGAATTAAAACTTTTAAGGGGATTTTATGTTTAAAAATGTTTAACGTTTAAAGAAAAGCAGATACTTAATTTTTAAGTTATTTTAATAAAGAAAAGTTATTAAAAGAAAATATGTCGAAAAATCATTAAAAAAAAACTGATGTGAAAACCACTACGACTTCCTTTTACGCCAATAAAATTACATACACACAAATTTTAAAAGTACATAAAATTTTATTTCACTAATACTTTCTGCTATTATTTCATTTCTTTTTTTTTTTATTGATATTACTGAAAAATTATTTATCGTAAAAGTTTTTTTTATAATCAGAGGTTAATAATTATTAATAAATAAATTTAAATTAAAAAAAAAGTTATAAAAAAGCAGATGAAGTCGAATTTGAACCGATGTGCCTTCCCCTTGTAAGATCAAAATATTTCATTAATTAAAATTTTATTTGTCTATAACTCTAGAACCAATGAAAATAAGTACACTTATATGATACATCGTTGAAAATCTCTCAATGAGGGCTTTTGCTGCAGTTAAGAAAAAATCCAAAATTCAAATTGTTTTACTTTTGGTTTGTCGATTGCAATCAAAAGAGGAGGTGCACAACTAGATGTTACAACAGTCCTATATGCAAAATTTCAACATATTACAGCTAATCGTTTTTGAATCATGCGATATACATACATACGTACGTACAGACGTCTAGCCGAAACTAGTCAAACTGGATTCAGGGATGGTCAAAATGGATATTTCCGTTGAAATCTGAAAATCAAATTTTTCGCGATCAAAATACTTCTTTTACTTCGTAAAAGGAAGTAAAAAATCTGATGTGGACACTACATGATTTCCTTGTACGCCTGCCTATTAAATAACACATACACATTTTTTTTAAATAATGAAAAGTACATAAAATTTTATTTCATTAATAACTTCTGATATCTTATCATTTTTTATATTTTTATTGTTATTACTGAATTATTATTTATCGTAAACATTTTTTTCACAATCAGAGGTTAATAATTATTAATAAAGCAATATATTTAAATTAAAAAAAAAGTTAAAAAAAAGAAATGAAGTCTGAATTGAAACGATGTGCCTTCCCCTCGTAAGACCAAAATATTTCATTAATTAAATTTTTTTTGTCTATAACACTGGTACAATTGAAAATAAGTACCACTTATGATATATTGTTGAAATCTCTCAACGAAAGCTTATTACTGCAGTTATGAGAAAGTCCAAAATCCAAATTTTTCGGATTTTTGCCTTTTTTGGACACTTTTGATCCAGTCTATTACAATCAAAACGGGAGGTCCACAAGTAGATGTTACAACAATCCTAAATCCAAAATTTCAATATCTTATGGGTAATCGTTTTTGAGTTATGCGAGGAACATACGTACGTACAGACGTCATGCCGAAACTGGTTAAATGGATATTTCCGTTGAAATCTGAAAAACCGAACTTTTCGGGATCACAATACTTCCTTTACTTCGAAAAAGGAAGTAAAAAGACCCATAAAAATTGAAACTATTTACTAAAATAGTAATATATACAAATAATTAAATTAACAGCGTAACAGAAATTTACTTATTTAAACCTTCAGTTACAAACGGACTTATTTAATTTACATCTGAAAATTAAACATTTTCAATCGTTTTTTTTTAATTACAAATAATAAAATAAGGCTTCAAAAATATAGCTAGTCGGAAGATTTTTTTACCAAAAAAATATAGAAAGACTAATGAGAAAATTTTCCTTTTTTTGTAAGCACCTGGCAAGGAATTGTTGAATTCTACAAGTATTTGCATAAAGTTTGATTTAAAATGATTATTCTCACGTAACTTTATTAACTAATTGGCAGACCCGGCAAGCTTCGCTATTGCTAGATTTGAGTATATATATATATATATATATATATATATATATATATATATATATATATATATATAGGTTATATGAACCAATTGAAAGTTTGATAAAATATTAACAAAATGAGCAATACGGAACTTCACAAAATTTAACTTTTCCCTTTTACCTGTTCTCCCTTTTCTCTTTCCTTTTTCCCCTTTACCAATTTTCATTTTTACCATATTCACTTTCTCCAATTTGCCCTTTTCCCTTTATATATCCTTTTCCTCGTTTTCCCTTTTTTCAATTTTCCCTTCTTCCTTTTTACCTTTTTCGATTTTTCCTTTCCCTAATCCGATTTTTTCCTTTCTCCCTTTTTCCCCGCACGTAAATCGGTCCAGTAGTTTTTTAGTCTATAGCGGACACAAATATCGGAAATATTGAAATGGAGACGTAAAATATTTAGTATAGCGTGTGTTGTTTTTACGGCCAACAGATAGCGTTGTTTTAAAAAAATATATATATATGTTTTTACCTGTCACGTATGTTCAAAGCCTATTCTTCAACAAATTTACCGATTTCAAAGATGTCTTTAGATTTCTAGAGAAAGGTCCAATAGGTAATCCTACTGTTGTAAAATTTATCAAAAAATCTCTGTCAAGATTTTTTTTTTCTTTTAATTACTTTACATTAATAAACAATTTGGAGATATTTTTAATTTTCTTATCGTTATCACTGATTAGTACTAGATTATTACGGTATTATACATAACCTGATACCGTTATGATTAAGAATATTTTCTCAGGAAAATTCAAGAAAATTAGTTATAAAAGTAAAGTAAAAATGTATAATCCAGCATTTCAGAGAAAAAAAACTTATTTTAAAATGATTTTTACCGACTTTTCGAAAAAAAGAGTACGTATTACTTTCGAGTGCATGGTATGAGTGGAGGGTGAAAATGAATTTTTTTACTTTTGAGTTAAGTTACGCTCGAGTTAAGGTCGAAACAATTTGAACGGGGCAAGTTAAAAGCGTGGTTCGTTATTATGCTCCAAGTTAGAACGTTGACGTTTCATTATATGCGGTATCTATTATTAGCAACATTAAATAAAATATATTAAAGCCCAATTAAATCAACGAAAAGTCGGTCTTCTTGAACGGAACTGCGCAAGATTTTTTAAAAAATTTAATTTTATGAAGAATACATTAAAATATTTTAAATTTCGTTACTTAACCACACAGTTGAATATATTTACCTTTTTCTAACAGCACAGGTTTAACAAATCAGACTAAAAATGTTTGAATATATATATATATATATATATATATATATAGAAAAGAAAAAAATTGGGTCTAGTAATGCAATTTTCAGCTTTATTAGTGGAGGTAGGATTAAATTATTTTGATTCATTCAAAACCCGCAAAATTTCAACAATATTGTAGTTAATTTATTACTTATTTATTTTTATTTTTTATTTGACTGAATGTAGAAATATTAGAAACTGGAAAATATGTTAGCAACTTTTTTTTTTATCTGCCACTTGAAAGGAATAGTTGACTTCACTGTTTCTGTTTCTATTCCTTACAAACCCTATAATTTCAAATTATATTTATTACACCCTACATCTACATCTTTAAAACTTTATAGCTTATTTTTTTTAACTTAAATATTTACCAATTCCACACACTTAAATAACTTTTTTAAGTTGTTGTAGTTCCTTAATGTAGTTTTAAATAAAAACTACTTTTTCTTAATATAAATTATATAATTCGCACCAACAGGACCCGTCACTTTATATAAAGAAATTTTAAATGTGAGTGCTGTAATAAGATAAACAGGATTTTTTTTAAGACAGAAAAGGATAAAAGCTTAAGAACAGCAAAGACGAAGATGGTATTACAAGTTTTTTTTATTCTATATAAGGACGTCTTACTACAGCAGAAAGACTGAAAAAATGTAATAAATAAATAATTATAAACGTATTGTATTCGTACATAAATATGTAGTATGTAAAATATTTCTGGACATATTACATTTGAAATAACTTAAAGAGAAAAGAGATTTCTTATTTTCATTTAACACATGCACTGAATATCTCAATACGAACACGTACAAAAAAAAAAACGAAATAAATAAAAACCGTATGAACTTTGAACTGTAACCCGTTCAGTAATACAATATTTTTACAAGGACATGTTTCTTTGTTGATTTATGAGTTTTCCTTTTTTTCGTTATGTCATGAAAACGAACAAGTCCCTTAGGAAGTTAGCTCAAGTAAGTCAGAGACATTCGAAAACGTTTGCTGGACCCAATGATGGATGACCTAAAGGGAACACTATGTTTCAACTGAGTTAAAAAATACAACTGTACCAATATATATATATATATATAATATAACCTATACAAGCAGTTTTTCATTTGCTTCTTTACATTATTATTATTATTACACGACAACCTGGTAAACGACAGAGAAACATAACCTAAAAATTCTGCTTTAAAGAATCTTTCAAACAAAACTTTCAGAAACATCACTATTTTTACTTCACGACAATAAATTGACGTTTATTTCTCGTTAAGCTTTATTTTTATTTATTTAATATTTCCTAACATAATAAAATATTTTAAAATCTATGTTTTTTCTCCCGTACTTTCTAACGTAAGTAATAATTTACTATTATTTCCTAATAACTAATAGGTTGAAGAAGATAAAATAAAGTATTTTATTTATTATAATTTAAAGTTAACAAAACTACTCTTATCGTCTGTAATTCTTGAATATACATCGATAATTTTAATAAATAATAATGAAATCGAGTTTAGATTACACAATACATGAAGTCACGTAAACGAAAAATGTAAGTAAATAAAAAGTGAATAATAAAAACTTTTGAAATAATTTGATTTTATATTACGCAGTTTCTAATAAATATCCAACTTTGTAAATAGGTAAAATATCTACTCTTTTACTATTTCCTTTTTTATTTTTTTCCATCAACGCTTTTGTAACTATTACTGCTTCACCACGCAAATCAGTGTTACAAAATTAAAAAATATTAAGATTTTAAATTTAAAAAATCATAATACTTATATCTATCTTAATAAATTAAAAGAAGATGTTTTTAATGTATATGTGTGTGTGTATGTACACCCACACACATAGAATATCTAACAAAAAAATTGTTTTCAATGAAAAATCGAATCGAATTTTAGCAATAACAATGGTATTTTATCTCTCTACTCACAAATGTATGATACTTTTGTTTTAAAGAAAAAAAAAATGAGCGCCATCTCAACAAAACATGTACTTCTTTTTTTAAAAAAAAACTACTGTTAATGGTTTCTTGACTATTAATTTATAAAGTAAATATCAATTATAACCGGACGTATTTTGATATTTACAATACGTACATAATATACTTATAGTACGATGTAAGAATTGGAAGTGCGTTTATCGTAATCCATAGAACAACATTATATGAACTTAGACGGTATTTTAAATAGGAGTAAAGTTCTTGGAGAAATTACATTGATACCTGTGATATAATAAATATATAAAATTATTAAAATAAATTTTAAATTAAAGGATAATTTTATTCCCGTTTTCAGAATTCCTTCTCTTCTAATAATAGGTAAGTAAGATGGTAGTAATAGGCTTTAGATTTAACCCACCGGGTTGGTCTAGTGGTAAAAGCGTCTTCCCAAATCCGCTGATTTGGAAGTCGAGAGTTCCATCGTTGAAGTCCTAATAAAGGCGGGTACTTTTATGCGGATTTGAATACTAGATCGTGGATACCGACCTTCTTTGCCGGTTTGGTTTCAATTAACCACACATCTGAGGAATGGTCGAACTGAGACTGTACAAGACTACAAGTTCATTTACACTCATACATATCATCCTCATTCATCCTCTGACGTAATACCTGAAGTAATTCTCGGAGACTAAACAGAAAAAGAAAGAAGAAGAGACTTTAGATTAAACAGATATTCAAATTGACTTTCCAAAATTTGCTTTAAAATATAAAAATATAATTTTCCTTTAAACTTCCACTTTTAGAAGTTTGGATCAAATTAAAAATGAAGAACTATCAACAATTTACTAACCGCTAAATGATGTAAACTTCAAAAATTCGAAATTTAAAAAAGAATTGAAAAACACTATTTTTTTTATCTTTATTAGTGAAACTTTTTTTGAACGGGATTTTATTGATATTCTTTAAACTTTATTTTGAAGTTTTAGGTTTATTTTTACATAATATTTAAGTAGGTCAACAAAAATGCTACCTACATAAATAAAACCGCTGCTCATAAGAAAAACAAACGGAAAAAATGAATTTTGATGAAAAAAGAATTTTGAGGAACGTCGTAAAGAAGAGGCTCTCTGATGTTGAAGAATAGTATGATTTTTTGTCCTAGTTTTTAAAGTAATTATGTTGAATTTTTTTAGGAATATACTTTAAATATAAAAAAATATCGCTATATTTCATCATGCTACAACTTCCCAATAGTAAATAATGATGACGGTAAAAAATTTAAAATTTCTTTAAAGCATCTTAAGTAAAGGATTTATTTTTTCGTTAATATTTAATTTACGTGGAAAAACTTTAAAAAGAAAAAAACCAGTCATCGAAACTAATCTATTTGATAAAAGAGGAGGACTTAAAAATTCATGAAAAAAGATAATAAAAAATTCTTGCTAAGTTGTGCGCAAGAAGACCGAATTTTCGTTATTTTGTTTTATATTTGCGCAAGAAATATACAAAAAAAAAATAGATAAAATAAAAAAATTAAGAGGTATAATTTTTAAAAAAGTTTTTTGTTTAATATAAAATATACTCAGTGGAGGATAATCCCAAATAAAGAAGTATATAAAATAATAACCCCACTAACAAATTTCTTCAGGAAAAAAAGAATTTCATTCTTGGAGCACCTACTTAGAGCAGAAAACACCAGACATGCAAGCCAAATAATTAACTTATACTGAGAAAGAACAACAAAACCGAAATGGAAAAAGAAAGTCCGAAAAGATATGAAAGATTTGAGAAACTCCAAAGAAAATGTAATCACAAAATCTGAAAAATACGACAAACTAATTAAAACTAATATGATAACATTTCAACCTAAAATCAAAAAGAAATACAACAGGGTGTATTCCGACGAGGACAGGCGCCAAAGATCAGAACGCCTCAAAAAGATTTGGGCAAAAGGAAACAAGCAAAAATAAAACAACTCAAGAAGAACCGATTACAAAATGGACTGGCCCTGACATTGAACTAAAGTGATCCTATGAGGTCGTAAAATCAAAAAAAAAAATATATATATATATACTCGTATTTTCTGTTGTAAGAAAATTAAATTACTCTAACCGTAATTTGATGAAATAATTGCAAATAACGAGTAGACCCTACACACAAGTACCAATTTTAAACTCGCTCATCACTGTGACTCAGTGCATAAGCGCATATACAAAATATACCAATACAAAGTCAATGTAACCTAAAATTGAGGTTACGTTGACTACTGTCGACCTTAAATTGAACGTAACTGAAGAACGTCTCAACCAATCTTCATCAAATTTTCACATGCATAACCCCGGATACACTGCTACATCATAACTAAATTTCAATGAAATTAATCGAGTAGTTTTGAAGATGTTCGAGCCACAAATTTTATACATATATATATGTGTGTGTGTGTGTGTATATATATATATATATATATATATATATTATATAAAGAAATTACATTTTAAATGAATGGTATTTTTTCATTCCTCAAAACATAAATAACATCCAATTTCACCCCCACCCAATCGCACCGTACGACCGAAAGTAATACCGTACTTTTCTTCAAAAAGTCGATAAAAATGTACGGTCGAATTGAAAACTTCTTTCTTTTATTGAAATCTATTATAATGTCAAATTACCTTCAACTACATACAGACGATTTTATTTAGGAACAAGCAGCGACTGTGATTGTAAAGAAATCAAACGATTATATTACATAATTAAATTATTTTGATCTAAAATATAGTGCTTAGTTTATTTTATGTATCTACGTTATAAAAATATTGAATTTTATTAATAAATGTAAAATATTGAATTTTATCAATCATCGAAAACTAATACTTAAATAAATTAATGAAAATGACTATCTGTTATAAATAAATAGTAATGTAATAATATTCCATAATTTTTATAGAAAATAAATGAATATATACTTTCATGTATGGAATATTGCCTTAGCAAGAAACATTATTTAAAAACAGTGAGTAAAAGGAACAAGGTACAAAATCCGAGTTACTTTCTCTGAGAATAATAGTTTTTAATTAAACAAGAAAATACTACATTAATCGGTGGATTGATAGAAGATATAACTAGCAAAATGGATATTACATGCATTTCGATTAACTTAGAATACAGACGTACAAAAGTAAATTCTAATAAGTGAAGAGAAATCAATAGGAAAACTTAAATTAGTAAAGCTTGGTCATCGGATTTTTGTTGTTATTCATAAAGGCTTTACGAATTTCAAGTATTTCATGATACGTCACCTAACCTGTTTGTTATAGTTATTTTTTTTTTGTAGTGTATAAAAATGCCGTGCCTGACCGGGATTCGAATCCGAGACCTCCGGATGAAAGACCGATACGGTACCAGTCGCGGTACCGTAAGTACCCGGAGACCGGCAAGTTTATAGTACTTGAAAAACAATTAATAGAAAAGAAAACATTAAATAAGGATTTAAAAAAAAAAAAGATTTCAGAATATATAAATTAGTAACTTATCGTGCAGATAAATTCTAAAATGGATATAATGATAAACCAAAATAAATTGTTTATTATTCAGTTCTATCATGATGTTAAATTATAAAAATAATAATAATAAAATATGCTAAACAATACAGATTTCATAATTACGTAAAAACTTTCCATGTTGTATTTTCATTTTTTTTTTTTTTTAAAGAAACGATTTAAGATTTTTTACTTTAAATTTAAATTAAGGTAAAAAAATAATAATAATTTGGCATTCCGAATAAATATTTTAATAAATATATAAAAAAATAATCTTTTTTTTTAAATTTATAATAACTACTACCTGTAATGGTATTTGTAAATAAAACTTTAATAAGTTTACTAAACATAACACAATATTCTTTTAAAATTAAAATTCAAGAAAATTCTAAACGAAATTACAAACCTACAAGTTACATAAATAAATAAAAAACTTTGCAAAAGAGGCAATAATAATACGGTATTATTACTATTTTGGCAATAATATTCTTTAAAGATTTCTTCGTACAAGACAACTTTTAAAATAGGATTATAATAAATAAAAAATAAAATAAATTTATGTATATAAGTAAATAAGAACAATAATTACCACATAAGATCTGTTCTCTTGTTACTTATTACAACGAAAGTAAACTTATACTATAATAATAATTTTATATAAAAAAATATGTATATATATATATATATATATATATATAATAACACCGTACTAATATTATTATATATTTAACTTTATCTAGAATTTTATTTAAATTATAATAAAAAAATATTAAATTATAACTTACTTTATCAGGCTTGAACTTTTAAAATTTGTACTTCTAATTCTTTTTAAACAAACTTTACTTTTAAATTTCTTCAGTTAAAGATATTTTTTTAAATATTATTTATTATAACTTTACTACAGGTAGATAGGTCACACTAGTAATATAAAATATTGAATCAGACAAACTCATTTTTCAGGAAAAAATTAAATTAAAACTAAAATAATAAACATAAAAGTATCACTTATCAAAGTATAGAAATCTCAGTTGATACAAAGGATGGGATGAAATGAATAGATCGGCGACTGGCTTTTCCTATCTATGACGTTCTGTAGCCGTACTTTATCACCTCCGCTGTATTATTAGCACTGCTTCAGATTGACTAGATATAACTACTGAGGTTCTATCTGATGGCGCTTTGACGAATAACTTTGAGATATAACTCTAAATCGCAAATGGAAAAGCTGTTTATGTGAAGCATATTTACTAGTTTATCTCATTATTTATTAGTCGATTAGTTTAAAAATACAGAGTTACCATAAATGAATGGTGCGGTTTTGAACATGGTTTAAATTAAAACAGAATTACTTACAGTTTATGTTTTTTATTTTTCAAATTTGTCGTCTCAAACATTTTTTTTACATAATTAATAAATTTCAATATGTGCGCCCTTAATCACTCGACAGATGTCCAAACGATACTCAACTTCTCTCCAAACATTGGTTAACATCTCTTCGTTAATGGTTGTCATTGCTTCATTAATCCTGTTTTTTAAGTGGTTTAGGTCGCGAATTTTTTGTGTATAAACAACGCTTTTGATGTACCCCCACAAGAAAAAGTCGCAAGGTGTCAGGTCTAGACTCCTTGGAGGCCAAAGTATGGGTCCTTGCCGGCCTATCCATCGATCTCCAAATTTTTCGTTCAAAGCGTCCGTGACCGATGCATTGAAGTGCGGGGCAGCATCATCTTGTTGGAAATGAAGTCGATGAATGTTTTCGAGTTCATCCGGCTGAGGAAAGCAATAATCGGTTAACATGTCAAGATACACAACTCCATTAATTGTTTTTTCAGCAAAGAAGAAAGGCCCTATTACACGATTTTCCATCACACCACACCAAACATTAACTTTAGGCGAATCGCGTTGTTTCTCAATAACTGCGTGTGGGTTTTCAGAGCCCCATATTCGTGAATTGTGTCCGTTAACGCACCCATTCACATGGAATGTAGCTTCGTCTGTAAAAATTATATCATCTAAAAATGATTCGTTTTCACTTATTCTGTCCAACATTTCAACAGCGAAATTGTAACGTTTTACACCATCATCGGGTTTCAATTCCTACAGTATCTGGATTTTATAAGCGTGTAATTTCAGTTTTTTATGTAAAACTTTGTGAACTGTTGATTTTGGAATACCTAATTCGACGCTACGACGGGACATGGACTTCCCAGGACTTCTAATTGCCGGTTGTCTAATTAGTTCAACCGTTTCGTCTGGTACACTTGGTCTGCCGGTTGATTTCTGTTTCTTAACTGATCCAGTTTCTTCGAATTGTTTGAACCAACGTGTTATGTTATTTTTGTGTGGCGGATCTCTTCCGAATTCATGTCGAAACGTACGTTGAATAAAATTATGGATTTTAATTCAGGTATCAATAAAACACACTTTGCTTTGTCTTTATCCGAGAACATAGTAACTCACTAAACTCACCGCAACAACAATAAAAGAACTGATGTTGTGGATACAACTGCTGATAAACAAACTTTTGGGTTGGAGGCTTTCAGGGATACCAAAAAAACACCTAGAAATTTCCCTACAATCTTCCTATGAATTACTGAAACCGCACCATTCTTTTATGGTAACCCTGTATATAGTTCTACAGCCAATAAATTTGACTCATAAATTGTAACAAATAAGATGTAGGCAAATAACCCAATTTTAAAACTTTTGTATACCATAACCACGGTCTCCTGATGAGAAAATCCGCTCTCAAATAATTATAAAGTAATCATCGTATTACTGGTTAGCATAATCACTAATCAACTCATCGAAAACTCCGTGATACTTCGGGCAAATCTGGATACAACTCAACTGTATAAACTGTTATTAATCCTTGGTATAGAATCTGACCAGAGTATCCAAGAACGGGTGATATCTTCTACAGGATGGGGATAAACCCCAAATATCCATTGCAGGAACAAAGTGGGATATAAACTCGTGATCCAGATTAGAAAAACCAAGTCCTTCTAGTATAACGTTTTCATCAACCGAGTTGATATCGTTTCTGTGCTTGTCCACCGGAAGAATTTGAATTAGACCGGTATGTCTGCACGCGTTGTCATCTCTTTCTTTTTTCCTGTTTAGCCTCCAGGAACTACCGTTCAGAGGATGAATGAGGATGATATGTATGAGTGTAAAATAAACGGACGAAATAAATTTTATTATGGATGTCATATATATTTCTAATAGTTAACGGGGTGCGCTTACCCATTTTAGTAAATATATGACAAGTGAGCGGTTGGGACACGTAAGCCGGTGGTGCATGTCACCGCGCTTAGTCCGCTCACGCTGTTAGGTAAGCTCTAGGATCTATTTAGGACACTGGTCGCTAAACTGTTTCGAGTCTCAGTAGCTGTTTGTGGCACAAAAATTCGGTCTTATGCTTTAGGGCGACCGAATAGTTTGGTGACGGGAGAAATGCCAAGCAAACCAAATATGAATGAGTGTAAATGAAGTGTAGTCTTGTACAGTCTCAGTTCGACCATTCCTCAAATGTGTGGTTAATTGAAACCCAACCACCAAAGAACACCGGTATCCACGATCTAGTATTCAAAGCCGTATAAAAGTTGACGCTGGATCTGTGGACTTGAACGCTGGAACTCTCGACTTCCAAATCAGCTGATTTGGAAAGACGCGTTCACCACTAGACCGGTGGGTCGTGTTGTCCCCTAGAACTAGTTGACCGCAATTTAATAGGACGGGGAGTTACCCGAAACTAAAAATTGACCCTAGATCAGATCTGACTCCTTTAACGACAACAGGTTCTTCCGGGGAGGAACCACAGAAAACCGATCGGCTTACTCAATGATGAAACTGGTATACTGAAATAACACTAAACTCCAATTTCCAGATGAAATGATACCACTTATCTCGTTCCTTGAATCCTACGATTAAATATGTTTAGCAGAAAAACAACCTTTTTTGAACCGGTAACAGTAAAATTAAAACGTATTGTATCACCGATTAAAAAGCTGCTTTCTCTCCTGATTATCTTAGTATCTTCAGAGTTATAATTTTGACTCAAATCTTCAATAATTCCTAAATTCAAAAATTTTTCAAAAGCCTAAAAAATATATAAAATTTTACAGGGCAGGTTTAATCTAAATAGAATAATTCTTACTTATATAATAATATATACTAATGACGAGTAAAGAAACCGACACCCTACCAAATAAATATCGATTTGACACACCTTCTAAATCTCCCTAAGAGCTTGTATAACCACTAAAAAGAACATTTATAATTAAAACTACCCCGTAGTAACCAATTGATAGTTTCACACATACCCACACGTAAATTCTTTGCCCTTTTTACATCTTAATAGAATAAATTACGAATTAAAAAAAGTAGACAGATTACTTTATGAATCAAGTTTTTAAAAATGAAATGTATTTTTTCCCCTTTGTAAACATGTATCTTAAAATGGTTATTGTTTTGTAACAACCAATTATGTGTGCGTACCTTAAGGGTATACTTATTTATATTATAATCTTCTGAAAGACCAGTTTCATCTTCGGCAACCTTGATTTTCTTATAACTATATAGAAGGTATATAAATGCATGGCCATTAACGCTGTTTATATTAACACCAGTGTTACAAATAATAATCATAATAAAATAAAAAATAAAAAAAAGCATTTATGCAATTATAAAAACAGTACTCAATTTCAAATGTTTAAGATTGTATTACGTTTGGAATTTATTAACAAAATTTAAATTAAATTCATAAACATAATAGCAAAGATTATTATATTTTATTAATCTCATTAAATCAACGCATCTCATTAAAAATAACATGTTACGATGGAGGTAACTCAACTTAAAAAAATTAGTAATTTTCATTAAAATGTATTTTTATCTAAGCATTCAGCGTTTTATAACATTTTTTTTACAATTCAAAGTATTGTAGAACCTTGAAAGCTTTAGTTAGGAAAATCATAATCTAAATCCTATATAAACATTAAAGAAAATTAAACATATACTTTAAAATTACAAACACAGAAGTATTTTATTTTTAAAAAATAATCAAGAACACCGTTTACTGGTGTAATTTTTAAAATTTATTAACTTTTTAATCTCAAGATCCGTACAAATATGTCTTTTGAAAAATAATTTATTTGCAAAAGAAGAATTTTTTTTTATTACAAACCATAAGAACGTGTTAACTATAGTGATTACATTATTAAGATATATAACTGAGAAATTGGAAACCGTAAAGAGATGTAACCTGTGATTTCAAAAAAATGCTGAAAAATGGCAATGCTTCAAACAATGGCATTGTTTTGAAGAAATCTGTTAACAAGGCTTTATAGCTCTTTCTGTTAAGAAAACTGTAGAAGGTTATTCCCTATCGCCACCTTCAAAATAAAAAGTTAAATCTGAATAAAAAGATTACACACGCGTGTACACACACACACACGCGCGCGCGAGTATATACAGTGTTTTAATTTCCCCCAGGCGATTTTCTCGTAAAATATGCACAATACAAAAAAATGATCTAAACAATAGTTACTCAGGTTGGAGAGGGACAGCTCATGGTGACCTTGACCTTATTCAAGGTTAATACGATTTTTCAAATGGAATGACCTATTTTTGACTCCATCAATGACAAGAGCAAAAAGGTTTACATTGGAGTATGTGGTCATACATATGACCTTGGAACTTTTTTTAAAGGTCATACGGGTAATCAGAGTAGTGTTATACGATAGTGTAAAGTCATTTTTATGCTCTTTCTCATACTTTGTGAGGTAAGTGGCCAGGAATATAAATATTCCAGGAATAATGTACGACCTTCAAAAACGTATAACACTATCTCTGTATAATTCTATCACTCGGCTATATCTGATGGTTAGCCGAATGAACTTCAAAAAAGTTCCAAGGTCATATATGTGACCACATATTCCAATGTAATTTTTTTTTCTCTTTTCACCAGTGGGGTCAAAAATAGGTCATTACATTTGAAAAAATCGTGTTAACCTTGAAATAAGGTCAAGGTCACCGTGAGCTGTCCCTCTCCAACCTGAGTAACATTTGTTTAGATCATTTTTTTGTATTGTGCATATTTTACGAAAAAATTTACTGGTGCGATTAAAATGAAACGCCATATATATATATATATATATATATATATATTTACATAATCACAAGAAAAAATTAAATTAGAAGAAGTAAATAAAACATTAAAAACCATTATCGATTAATGTTACCACGGTCAGATCATATTAGTTACTTTAATGACCAGATGCACTGACACTTAAAAAAACGTTACATACATATATCTGGTTGTGGTAACAATTCAATGGAGGGGATAATGTATCGTCATAGGATGTTATAGATAGCAAGAAGTCACTCGCCAGTCCAACAATCCACCCCCAATTCACAGCATCAACTCAACTTTCTAAACTTTGATGAGTAATGCCGTATGCTAACAGGATCATAATTAAGGTATGACATTGTATTTTGGGAAAAAATATATATTTATCTTAATATTTAATTGCATTCAAATAGCAATCGTTCGTCGAGTATTTAAAAAAAAAAATCATCTAGAAATTAGTTTTTATTTATTCATATGAAGATTAAACTCATCAAAAATCAAGTTTATATTTTCATTTCTTACCGAGAAATTAAAAAAAAAAAATAGTAAATTTCATTGTTATTCCATTTTAACCCTTTAAGCTCGGAATGTCAAAAAAAATCCTTTCTTAACGTGGACTTACACCGTAAGAACATGTATACATATTTTCATTAATTTATCTTCAGTAGTTTTTGCTGGGCGTTTGATGAATCACTCAATCAATCATTGGCCAAAATTAGTAAAGAAAAAACATGAAATGGACAAATACAATTGTATTCATAATCACGGAAAATGATGGTAGCCTCAAAAAGCTACATAAAATCCATAAGTAAATATAGAAACTAAAATCTAAATGAGTAAATAGTAACATGTAACGAAGTTAAGTATTTAACTATTATAATGAAAATACAGTTTATAATTAAGTTGAAATAATTTGTGAAGAAATAAAGAAATAATTAAAATATGTTAGTTTGCTTAGTACGCAGTACAGAGTTAGTACTTAATTCAAACAGCATTTTCATATACCAATAATTATTTTTAATTAAAATAAAATTAAAAGGTGCACAATCAATCCAAAAAAACAACCACACTAAAAGTCTGAAAGTAGAAAATAATAATACTTTGCAATTGCTCTTAAAATTTCAACATTTTGAGACATCCTTTTTCTTTTCTTTTTTTTTAATTCATCACATAAGATCGAAACTTATGCGTCAGAATATGGAATGTGAAAAAGATAAATTAATTGCCGGTGATTGTTCTTGATTTGAAGCCAACAACTAAAAATTGAAATTTAAAGAATTTAGTATTAATTAATTTTTTTAAATCGATTACTTAAAGTTTGTTTTATGAAAGTTTTACTTTATATTCTATATATTGTAATTAATTGTGTAGAATACGTATTTTTAATTACGTAATAAATTTAATATATTGTTCTTTATAATGAAACCAAAAGAAATACAATTAGATTTTCCATAAATACAGAACCTACGTTAAGTGTAAGAAATTAGCAATGCTGTAATGTATGGATTAATTGAAGCCTACTAATGTGTTTCAAAATAAATATCGGGGTTTTAAAGCTAAGTAATATTTTTCAAGTTTCACATACACTGATTTATTATAAGTGAATGAAAGATCAACTCAAACAGTTTTAGTTGTGCGCAAGTTCATAAAGTATTTCCTGTACCTTCCGCTTGAAAGCGCTACTAGCAAAGATGGTGACCCCCACACACAGAAAGCGTTCTGTGTTTTGCAGTTTGAAAAGTGTAAATCTGTAATTACTGTTCAACGTGCGTTCCGTTGTGAACCCCAGTGACAACACCTTATGTAAATGATAAAAATAATTTGAAACCACTGGCTCTATTTGTAAAGGGAAGAGTACAGGACGACCGAGTGTGTCTGAAGACAAAGTTGAACTTGTAAAAACGTCTTTTGTGAGTAATTATAGGAAATCCGTTTGAAAGGCTAGCCGCGAATTAGCAATTCCAGTGGAGGTTTTTAAGTAAACTCTTACAACTGTGTCCATATCGTTTACAGTTGTTACAAGCTCTAAAGCCTACAAATTATGGTTTGCGTGCTAGATTCGCAAATGAAATGATGCACAGTAAGGCTGAAGACTTTCTTTATCGTGTCGGTGACGAATCAACATTTTATGTTAGTGGAAAAGTAAATACTCGTAATATGCGCATCTGGGAATCAGAGAGTCGTCACGAAATATAGAAGTGTGAACGAGACTCCCCAAAACTGAATTTTTTTTTGTGGCGTATCCCGACGGCAAGTATACGGGCCGTTCTTTTTCGCGGAAGCAAGTGTGTCTCGAATAAACTATCTTGATATGCTACAACTACGGCTCCTTTCTCGAGTGCAATACGAACCACATAACTTTATTTGGCAACAAGATGGAGCGTCTCCTCACTGGCATAACGCTATACGTGATCAGTTGAATGTAATTCTTCCCGGCCGCTGGATCGGTCGCCGGGACTAGATGATAGGGCTTGTTTGCCGCTGCCTCCATGTTCGCCGGATCTGATCCCGTGTGATTTTTTCCTTTAGGGGGTTAATAAAGGATCAAGGGTACGTGCCACCGTTACCAGCTGACTTATCCGACTTGAGACAAAGGATTGAAGCAGCTGTCGCAACAATTACTCCAGAATTGCTGATTAAAGGATTAAAGGGTGAACTCTCCTATAGGCTAGATATGTGCCGTGTGACAGCACACGGCGTGTTAAAGACTCTTGAGTTGTTCTTTCATTTCATATATAACTTATCAATGTAAATAAAACTTAATAAATATTACATAATTTTAAAACACAATTACACCATTCATTTTGAAACACGATTTTGGAAAGAAAAAATAAAAAAGATGGTTGCAAAATGTACTGTACGTATATCACGAAATTTTTGTTCCGATTTTGAAGCTAAATAATAACAGAGAAAATTACATGAGATTACACTTTTTATCCTGAGATTAAAGAAGCCTAGGGATGAAATTTAAAACCATTGTTTTAGATTTATTTGTGCGGATTTTAATTTTTTTCTTCGTAAAATATTTGATGAAAATATAAATGGTTTTTATAAATTACTTATTACAAAATAAACGAAAATATTGTTTAAAGAAAAGTTTTTTTTTATCGTGAGAGAATCAAAGCCTTCCTCGATCCGAGAATTAAAATTAATGTTTTACGCCTACGGTTGTAGTTGTATACGACTTCTTTAGAATTTATTAATTATGAGTGCTTAAATTTTTTCCTACAAAGTTTTTGATAGAATGAAAACTTTTTTAAAAAAGTTTTTTAAGTTTTTAAAATAAACGAAAATAATTTTTTCATCAACAGAAGGGTAGAACTCAGATAAAAAGTCTGATCTGGACAACATAAGACTTCCTTGTTTATTAGATTACATTTACACATTTTTTTTTTAAATGAAAAGTACATAAAATTTTATTTCATTAAAAACTTCTGATATTTTTTCTTTTTTTTTGTTATTATTGAATTATTATCCATCGTAATATTTTTTTGCAATCAGAGGTTAATAATTATTAATAAATCAAAATATTTAGATGAAAAAAAAGTAAAAAAAAAAGGAGATGAAGCCGGATTCGAACCGATGTGCCTTCTCCTTGTAAGATGAAAATATTTCATTAATTAAAATGTTATTTGGCTATAACTCCGGAACCAATGAAAATAAGTACCACTTATGATATACTGTTGAAAAGCTCTCAATGAGGGCTTATTACTGCAGTTAAGAAAAAGTCCAAAATCAAAATGTTTTTTGTATTTTGGACTTTTTTTGACACTTTTGGTTCAGTCGATTGCAATCAAAAGGAAAGGTGCAGAAGTATATTTTACAACAGTCTTAAATCCAAAATTTCAACATACTACAGCTAATCGTTTTTGAGTTATGCGAGATACATATGTACGCACATACGTACGTACAGACGTCACGTCGAAACTAGTCAAAATGGATATTTCTGTTGAAATCTGAAAATCGAAATTTTTCGCGATCACAATACTCCTAGAACAATGAAGTAAAAAAGTTTAAAAAATATTTTTTAAAAAATGTATGTGCTAAAATTTTTGTTCCTGTAAAACAGGTAACAGATATAATCCGTTTTTGAGGAGAAGTGCTACCACAATGCATTTTTTCAATCTGTGAAAATAATTCAAATCAGATCAATGATTCTTAGGATATACAAAAATACAACAAAAAAATTATCTATGCATGGTAAAATAATTAAAGGAGAACCTAAAAAATGTAAAAAAAAAAATTATCAAAGGGAACATTTCTCTAATAATTGCATATAAGTTGGTTTACTAATTATCAAACTAGCTTGTAATTTTCGACACCTAACATGGATCTGAGTTTTATTTAACTAATTATTTTTTCTTCGTTAAAATGTATACGTACTGGCACGACCAACGAAGGTAATAACAAAAATAAAAATATAAAGTAAAGGTTTTGATGAAAACAATGACATGTAAATTATTACCTTATCTCACCAGGGGGTTATCTACTAACGTCAAAAGTAAAATGAAATCGACATTTACCCAATACTTTTTCTACGTAAAAATATTTTAGCTTTCACGTTATTTCCATGAGGAGTTAAAAAGATAACAGATAATTTTATACCTCTGACACGAATACATTAATATACACAAGACCTAATGTAATGATAAAAATAATTATATATAATTAAATAACTTTAGAATCATAATCCTAATTACTGAAAAATGTTTCGTGAAATTAATTGACATCACACTCGTAATAATAGTAATAAAAACAGAACTAATAACAATGAATCGAATATTAAAAAAATAAAATAATTGTTATGTCTAGTTTAATGTAAAACAATAAAATATGTTACTGTTTATACATAAACGTAATAATTCATTAAATTAAGAGTAAAAGCGATTATTTTAAAAGCACACTGATTGATAAATATGTCATTTTAAATGATAGTTATGATTTCATTTATCTAATTTGTCATTAGAAAAGTATTTCTATAACCAGAGAATAAAAATAATATTAAAAAGATTAGTCACTGATAACAGAGTTGTGACAATTTCTACCACAAAACTCTGAAAATTATTTCATATTATATGGTACTGAGCAATTTAATCCAAGAGGGAATCATGTAATGAGATCAAAATCATCATTGCGTAATGTATTTGATATACCTTGTTTTTTAGGCTAAAAAATGTTTAAATTGTTAAATAACAAATTTAGAGGAAATTTGTTATACTATTAATAAATATTATAATTGTATTGTCGATCCTGTTCCCCCGCATTCATTCTGTTATTAAGTTATAATCAACAATCCTGGCCTAGCAATTCATGGATGTACCCGGCATAAGCTACACGGGAACTCACTACAGAAGTAGGGGATATTATAATTTCCTAGAGATCTTATGAATTTTCGTTTATCAATACTCTTAATCCACGTAAAAATTATTGATTCAATCAATTAAATCACGCTTGATTATTTTTTTTTTTTTTTTTTTATTTTAACTGAATTTTTACGGGCATCGATGTGCTAAGGTCATTAGCCCTCGTCACATTCTTTAAAAGAAATTATTATATCCATCAGGATCGTCATATGTAAGGGTGTAAAGGGCCCTTACATTTTATTTAAAAACACAAAATTCACAATAAACATTAAAACATGAAAGACAAGGACAATCACAAACACTTACGGGGTGTAAAGGGCCCCAATAATAAAATTTGAGATAGGTTCTCAAAAGACCATGAACTTAAAATTAAAATTAAACAAATCAATACCATATCTTTCTTTCTTCTACGAAGTCTCATTTATAGTTTGCTTAAGCACCCTCGGGGCGACCAGAACCGCCGTTGAGCAGTATATCAGTCGTGCCAGGGTGCCGTGGCAGTTGAATCCTTCTTATATCAGGCCATAGGCATGCACGGCGTACACCCATAGCCTCGCGCCCTCAATCCACCCTTGAGGGTCCCCCATGCCATCATCGGACACACCCCGACTCACTGCTCTTGAATGCAGGTGAGCCAAAATGGCCTAGGCAAGAGGGCTACCTCCCATCACTATACGTGCCACGCTTCGAGACTCCCTTATATGTATATATAAAACTACCGCTTAGAGTATCTCTTACCACAGCTTTAAACTTCCATTTTATAGACTTTTAAGAAGTCCACTGGCGTGTAAAAATTCAACTATATTTTCTTCATTTCCATTATCCAGAACAGCACTAATATTATTTGTAAGACGGAACCTCTTTCTGAGGTCCTCATATATGGTACACTCTTCTATTAGATGCTTGATTGTCAGTGTTTTATTACAAACACCGCACATTGGTCCCACTTCGCCGGTTAACAAATATAAATTTGTTAATCGCGTGTGACCGATTCTAAGTCTGGTCACCGCTACTTGTTCACGGCGAGTCAACTTAAAGTCGCTTTTCCATTTATAAGGAGAAGTTTTAACCGAGTTTAATTTTGTATTTAAACTCCTCCATTCAGCGTTCCACTTGTTTCTTACTATGTTTGTTAGACGGTTTTTAACATCTGCCACTCTTACAGGAAATGCATCCAAGTCATCGCAGACTGTTGCCTTTCTGGCAGCTTCGTCTGCGATTTCATTACCTATAATACCAGCATGCCCCGGAGTCCATACAAATACGCATCCCTGTCCTCGTTGTTTTAGTACGTATAAAATGGACAGGATGTTTGCAATTAGGACATCCTTAATGTTCTTGTTCCGAATTGCGATGAGTGCACTTAATGAATCGGAACATATTAGCACTCTCTCTTCGCAATAGTGTTCAGTGTAGCGAAGAGCTTGCTGAATTGCAGTGAGTTCTGCCGTGTAGACACTGGCCACATCTGGCAGTCTCCAAGAGTGGGCTTCTTCATTTACATACATCGAGCATCCAACACCATGTTCGGTTTTAGAACCGTCAGTATAAATTCTAATATGTTCTTCGTAACTACTGACGGTTGCCAAAAATTCCTGCTGGATGATCACTGCTGGTTTCTTTTTTATTTCTCCTTGAGAGAGATCCAAACTTGTATTTACCGCAGGCAAGAGCCATGGCGGTATTTCTCTAGTAGAAATTGCTAGTGTCTCTGGTATAGTAATTTCATATTTTCTTCTTAATTCGTGGTACCTAATTCCGGTTGGTCTGGAATAGGTAGCACGATGTTCATATACTGCAGCCATAGGATGATTCGTAAACAATTTATTATTTATATGAGCAGGGAAAGCCCATACATTTGCTGCATATCTTAACAAAAGGATATCTCTTCTACAATGTAGTAGCATTATTCCGGCTTCAGACATTAGACTAGCCGCCGGATTTGTGCGGAAAGCGCCTGTTGCATATCTTATTCCGCTATTATGAACTACGTCTAACTTTCTTAAGTGCGACTTTCTAGCGGATGAATATACGATACATCCGTAGTCTAGTTTAGATTGAACCAATGCTTTATACAATCTCAATAATGTCTCTTTGTCTGAGCCCCAATTTAAATTCGATAAACATTTTATAATGTTTAGGGCTCTTTTGCATCTATCACTCAAGTCCTGTATATGTAATCCCCATGTAAGGGATTTATCCAATACTAGTCCTAAATATCTTACGCTATCTTTATATTGTATTGGATTATCGTCAATTGTAAACGCAGGACTTAGAGCATTGATCGCTCGTTGCAATTTGTACCTCACTATAGCAGTCTTGTTGCTGGCATACACAATTGCCAGATCATCAACATAGATGCTTTTGCTGATTTCTACTGGAATGGCTAGTATCAATTTATTAATGGCAATGGTAAACAAGGTACCGCTCAACGGCGAACCCTGCGGTATGCCATTTTCCAAGATTCTTTCACATGAATACTCATTGTTGACGCGTACTTGGAAGGTACGGTCATTCATGTAGTTGCTGAGCAGTATAGGCAGATTGCCACGAATGCCCCATTCATGTAACTGGAGCATTATACCATGACGCCAGGTCATATCGAAAGCCCTCTGAAGATCAAAGAAGACTCCGACACAATGTTTCCTTGTAATAAAGCTGTTATATATAATGTCCTCTAAGCTGATCATTTGATCAGTGGTAGAATGGTATTGCAGAAAACCTGCTTGATACGGTGATATCAGGTTTTCTTTTTCCAAAACCCAGACGAGTCGATTATTAATCATTTTTTCCAGTATTTTTCCCATAGCACACGTCAAAGAAGTAGGACGATAGCTATTGGGGTCTGTTAAATTTTTATTTTTCTTTGGTACTGGAACAACATGAGCTTTTTTCCACTGCTGCGGGTACGTTCCATCCCGCCAAATTTTATTATAAAGTTCTAATAATCTGCGTTTTGCAGTGGTATTCAGCTGCCTGATCATATTATAATGGATTTCATCCGGACCAGCAGCTGTGTTACCTGCTTTTTCCAACGCTTTCGCGAGTTCTTCCATTTTAAATGGTACATTATATGAGTAATTATACTCAGTTCTAAAATTTAGTAGACCTTCGAGTTCTTCTTTTTTGGTTCGAAAACCTTCCTCGTAGTTGGCCGTTCTGCTGGCCTTTTCGAAGTGATTGGATAACAGCTCTGCAATTTCATATGGAGTGTCTTTTATTTCATCTTCATCTTGAAGGCTAGTTATGGGAGCAAAATCATTACGCCCACAAATCCCCTTCACTTTCCTCCAAACATCTGATGCAGTAGTAGTTTTGTCGATGGATGACACGTATTGCTGCCAGGATCGTTCTTTCGAGTCTATCATAAGACGTTTTGCATACGCCCTGTATTTCTTAAAGGCAACAAGATTTTCTATACTAGGACGCTTCTTAAAGGCGTTATACGCCCTTTTCTTTGTTTTTATAGCTTCACTTATTTCATCGTTCCACCATGGAACGGGTTTTTTCGTAAGTTTCCCAGATGTTTTGGGAATATATCTCGATGCCGATTCAATTATTGCATTTGTTATGGCGTCGACATCGTCTCCGATAACTCCAGTTGTTTCTGGGAGTATCGTTCTAGCTGTGAAGCTCATCCAGTCTGCCTTCTCAAATAACCATCTTTTAGGGATGGGATATATTGTTCTTGTAACATCAGTTACAATTTGCACCGGGAAATGATCGCTTCCATGCAGATCATCTACGACATGGAAGCTGTACCTTGTTGCTATCGATCCGCTTATAAGTGCAAGATCTATACAGGACGTCGATCCATCTCTGGCATTGAAAAAGGTTCCTGGTCCGTCGTTTAAAATTATAAGTTCTGAATTCATCAGGAACCCTTCCAGTTCTCTTCCACGGGGATCTACTCGATCTGATCCCCAAAGAGAATTATGAGCATTAAAGTCACCCACCAGTAAAACAGGTGGGGGAAGCTCGGAAATTAGTCTTGCTATGTCATCCTTATTCCAATCGTAATTCGGTAAGTATATGCTGCAGACAGTGATCTTAAGCGGTCGCTTCATTCTAACGGCGACCGCTTGTAGGTTGGTGTTTAGAACAACCGCTTCGGTGGTAGCTCTAGTCGATGTTGATATAGCTACTCCACCTCTAACTCTTACATTTGGCGGTTGATCTTGCCGAAATATATCGAATCCTTTTAATTTAAAATTTTCATTTCGGCGGAAATGCGTTTCTTGCAGACATATACAAATCGGGTCTACGTCATGTACCAAGCGTTGGAGCTCATGGATGTTTGAAAAACATCCATTGATGTTCCATTGTACAATCGACTCGCTAATTTTTAATTAAATTATTGTCTGGGTTTTCCTTTCGGCCATCCCTTTTTCCTTTTCTTCTCCATCCTACGAACAGCATCGTGTTCGCGGAGAAGGTCGTCGCCTGTAACGCTTCCGGTCTCCGTATCGGAGACCACCGAAGCCGCCGACGACGACGGGCATGGATCGGCGCCGGTTTCAGGCGCCGATTGAGAGGCGGCAACCTGGCCGCTCCCCAACACGGGGGTCGCACCGGTCACTGCCTGTGGGAGGGGGGACACTCGCCCCCCCTGTGTGATTTTTAGTGGCCTCTGAGGTTTAGAAGCCACTTCAGTTACAGGAGGCTTGGGAGCCTCCATAACAGTCTCTGTAGGTATCACCTTTTTCTTTTCATCAAGAATCTCGCTGAGACGGACTTGACATTCTGGTTTGGTGTCCGTTTTCTTTTCTGGAGGAGCAACATTCACTTTTATCGACTTATCTTCAGCAGGCTGTACCACTAGCTTTGGCTTAACAAATTCTTTATTGCCAAAAGGTTTCATCTTGTTTTCGATGATCCTCTCAATCATGTTAGCCAAAGTAGACGCAAGTTTATTTATAATTTGAGCCTCATCTACAGCAATCGGAGCAGGAGCAGGAACAGTAGCCGCAGCCTGAGCATAAGATGTTGTTGCTCTAGGTTTGCGGGCGTTAACAATCTTTTTGGCTTCGATATAGCTGACTTTCTGCAGGGTTTTAACTTCCTGCACAGCTACTTCTTCTTTGTAGACAGGACAATTCCTGGATCTACATGAATGCTGTCCCTTGCAATTGATGCATGTAGGGGGCTCTTTACACGGCTCTCCCTCATGCACCTCTTCGCCGCACACGCATATTTGCGTTCTCTCACATTTTATAGCGGTGTGGCCAAAACGTTGGCACTTGAAGCATCGCATAGGTTGCGGGATAAATGCCCGCACATCCAATCGATGTATCCCCGCTCTAATCTTCTCCGGCAAGGTAAGCCGGTTAAATGTGAGAACATGAGAGGCTGAAGGTAGGACTTCGCCATTCCTCCTCATGTTCAATCGGCGACACTCAATTACTCCCTGTGATGACAACTCCTCAACAATTTCTTGCTCCGTGCAATTTAGAAGATCCCGACAGACGACCACACCTCTTGAGGTGTTGAGCGTACTGTGGGGATCGACATGTACAGCCAGTTCTCCAATCTTTTTAAGCCCCAAAATCTTTTGAGACTGGACTTCATTTACAGTCTCAACATGAAGTCCCATGAAGGTCTTCCTTATTTCTTTTACAGGTCCACCAGCGCATTTGGTTATCTCCCGAGCGATGAGAAAAGGACTCACCCTCGAGAAATTTCCATCCTCATTTGTAATGACCAAATATTTGGGTTTCGGTACATTACTACTTTTAAAAAAAGCTTTTTGTAAGCTTTTTCTACCCTCAATCTCAATCTTTTTAGTTTCCGCACTTTTTCTCCGTTTTGCTTCAGGCGAAACGGCCGGTTCTAAACAAGGGTGTTTGCGTGAACCCTCTGCCACGTTTAGTTGTTCAGTTTCCATGAACAAATAATCCCTTCTGTAGTAAGGCTAGCCGCCGGGGTACACCCCCACTCCAGGGCTACCAACCCTGGAGGTCCGTTCCGGTACTCCGGTGGAACCGGCATATGTCCTGGCAGAGAGCGGATGCGCAGTCTCTGCACTGACTCCAGGCCCCTACACACCGAAGCTTTCAGGGCTCCCATGCTCCGAACATGGGCACCTTAACTACATGGTTGCCATCGCGGGGGGCATGTGGACGACGAAAGGTCTCCGTTACACCTGCAAATAACTTTGACCGTGGCCGCCACATCGCCAGCTCTAAGTTTGGTATATGTCCACATCCTAATCAACAAATTGTTCATATCCTGCAGGTAGCCGAAAAATCCAATCCATGAGGGGACCTGAAGGTGGAAACAGGTCAAAAGAAAAGCATATCCGAGGAATTTACTCGGAGCCCCGTTAGCCAGCTATATGTATTGTACATAAGTACGGCTGTTACCGACCTGGACGTGGAACGTAGATGTTGTGTTCCGGACGTGGGGATTACCTACCTCAGGGCCGCTTGGTTATTTTTTTCTTCAATATGCTGATGTGGCTTTTCCAAAACATACTTACCTGATCATAAAAAAATTGAATACAACCCTTTTTAAAAATTTCTATGGTTATTCTTCTAGAATTTCGAGATATATTTTTTTCAAAATAAAGAATATATTTGTTTCCAAAATAAAGAAGATAAGGGTTTCTAGATTGTATCCAAAAGACTTATTTCACTCGTATTCAATGAACCATTTCGCTGATGCAAAAGTTGTATTATTAGTTTTAAAACAGTTATTTTATTCAAGCATTGACTATTCGTATTATTGACGTTATGACCAAGAAATAATAGCTAGAAAATATTATCTGCAAAAATTATCTTCTTTTAACGTTTTTTATTCATTCTATGATCACATAACCCGGAAAATCACCAATATTTATTTTCTTTACAAATATCTAGTTTCCCAATTCCAAATTCATTTATCAAGTCTGAAACAATTGGTTATCTAGCTAAAACGTTTTCTACTATAATTTTATTTGTAAAGACTTTACTAGTACGTAAAATCTTTCTTTTAAATTCAAAGGGCGATTCAAAAAGGACTTCACAACTTCAAAAGCATATAAAAACTTATTTAGATAACTTAGATTTGGTTGAGGTCTCATTGCATAGAAAAATACATCAACTTTTGACTCACATAGTTTGTAGTACTGAATTTGGTCACCAATGTTGTTAAAACTGTATATATTTATTGGTGCGGAACGTGCTCGCTGTGTGTTTTGGTTTCAAGATTTTAAGTCACCAAATACAGTTCAGCGTAATTTTCGTAAAGAGTACGGTAGCGAGCCTGCTAGCAGACGTACAGTTTACTCTTGGCACCAAACCTTTGTTGATACAGGTTGTTCTGTTACTTACAAAATCACCAGGACACCCACGCGTCCCTGAAGCTGCTGAGGAACAACTCAAAGAAAGCGTTTACGTAGTCCGTAGAAACCAACTTGACTTTGATCACGTGAGACTGTCAATCCACAAACGACTGCTTGGCGCGTATGAAGTAAATGATTACACTTGATGCCGTACAAACTAACCGTGGTTAAACACATTACAGATGACAACAAAGTCGTTCGGCTGCAGTTTTGTGTGGAAATGACGGATAGAATTGCAAACGACATATTTCTATACAATGTAATTTTTAGTAATCAGTCAACGTTTCATATCGGCGGCAAGGTGAACACCCATTACTGCTAAATATGGGGTAGTGAAAACCTCATGAAACTTTGGAGAACATTCTTGATTGCCCTAAAACAATGTTTTTGTTCTCTAAGCAAACAAACACTGTACGTCCCGTTTTTATTCCAGGAGGCAACCGTAAATGGTATCGTTTATCTGGAAAAGCTTCAAAATGTTCTAGTTCCTCAGTTAGACGATGATGACCAAGATGGACGCCATTACTATCAGCAAGACGGGGCACCACCTCACCTTCGCTTAGAAGTTCGAGATTTTCTTGATACTCGATTCCCAGGTCGGTGGATCGGTTGTGAACGTCCAATTGCACGGCCACTGCGCTCCCCAGATTTGACCCAACTAGATTTTTTCTTGTGGGGTTTCATTAAAGATCGGGTTTAAATGTACACCTTTGCATGCTGATCTAAGACATCGAATTAACGCCACAGCTGCAAGGTAACGCCCGACTTGTTGGCTACATTCTAGAATGACGTCAACTTCAAGTGGTATGTATATCAAATTACTCTTATAAACCATAACGAAGCAAAATAAAGGTTGAGTGACAAACATGAAATGAGACCTCAACCGAATCTGTAAATTATCTCAATAAATAATTTTTTATATGCTTTTAAATTTGTGAAGTATTTTTTTAATCACCCGGTACTAGCACACAATCTTCGGAATGGACAATATATAAAAATACTGGGTAAACACACATCTTTTATAATAAAACGTTTAACATTATGGAGAGATACTAAACTGAGCAAATGATAAGCATTCCAAATTTTATTAACTAATCGAATTTTTTTTTTCTTTCTAAATTAATTGAATCTTTTTCTTTTATGATAAGATAGACAAAAAATATATCTTTTTTTTAATTATAATTTCGAAAGACAGTTTTTCTCATTGTTAATACCCGTACGGTTACAAACCGTCTGATGCAACATTGAGACAACTTTACTGAGATAGATAAAACCTAATTTAGATGAGCTGGTCTTATGATGGATCAGCCCATCAAAAAAATTATTTAGCTTTGTACAGATTCAAATTATTTACTTAATATTGTTTAAATAAAATTATTTTCTCGCATAACTTTCCCAGTGAAGCCTGAATCATGGCGACTGTATATCATCGCTCTTTTAACCAATTATCACCAAAGTTAAATAGCATCCCCGTTCTCAGAAATCATCGAACAAAATTTCACAAAAATCGGTTAATTTAGTCTGAAGCTATTAAGCAAGACTAATGTATGCAAACTATTATAAAACTATCAAGCAAGACTATTATCTGTATTTATTATATTATTAATTACTGACGAAGCAAAGCAAAAGTAAAAATATAAAAAAAGTTCATTATCCCTCAATCCTGTAAAGTTGCCTAAATGCATAACCAAAGTGACATTCTAATATAATAGAATTATCTAGTTAGTACAAAAATGATTTTGACTCGGAGTACAGAAACGACAAAAAAGAGAAAAAGGGGTTTTTACCCACCCTTTATGCTGATTTAAATAAGAAAAAATATCAACAGAAGTATCTTAGCTGCCTAAGGAACATTAAATTATGTGAAAAGATTTGTTGTCTTCCTGGCCTCTTGAACGACTGTTACCAAAATTAAACGGCATCAGTGCCCGTGTACAAAATCGGATCATCATGTATACGTCAGCGTTTCCCGTCGCAGCTTCGTTCGCGAAATGCAAAATAATCAGAATTCGAACGAATACAAAAATTGATTTTCTCAACCTCAAGCTTATTTATTTTTTTGAATTACAAAAAATACAAACACATTGAATAATATTTTTTTAAATGTTAATTAATTTTTCTTTATGAATTTTTAAATTCATTTATATAGATTTGAAATAAATTTAATTAATCTAATCTGAATTCAAAAGTGATCGCTCACGTATAAAAGAGTTTATGTCGTCCTGCGTTGACAATTATTTCAAATTGTGAAAAACGGTTCGTATAATCTTTACTAGATTTTAATATGATTATTTCTATGTAAAATAAATATATTTTCCACATATTTTTTGCAGTTATGAACATTATTATTTGATATTTTATTTTTAATTCCTAATTTAATAAATGAACTGTTTAAATAATAACGTATATAACAAAAATTTAGGCACATTTTTTTTTAATGTAGAACAATACTGTTTTTCAAGTATTTTACAAATATAATAAGTTTTAAGTTTTAATTTCATATAATGGCAAAAAAAAATTAATGTAAATGAAAGAAACTTGATATTCATGCAAGTAAGAGAATTTACCACAAGAATCCACTCAAAATAGAAATTATTAAAACAGATTTTAAAACAATCATATATGAGTGATAATGCACACGGACACATGTTCTGATTCTTGTAAAGTACCCAAGGGAGATTTTATGAATAACGAAACTATTATTTTTTTCTAACTTTCAATTTTGCTGATCTTTACATTTTAAAGCAATCTTCTTATTCATAAACAAAGATCTTACCTAAATCTCTTTAACTATACCTTTCATAATATTTTTTTCTGTAATTTTTAACGATTATATTATAAAATAAGTGAAAATATACAGTAAAAATCATTCAAAATCGGTCAGTCATGTGTATACCACTCAGATTAAGACAAAGCTAGTAAAATTTATACAACCTACCATTATCAGAATAGGAATTATTCATTTATTTATGCGATAAGGTTTTTAATAGATAATTTAGGTTACTGCACGCTTTAATCAATACCACAAATTAATAATAAATGCATATATGAATAAATAATAACTCCTAATATGAACATCGATAGAGAGAACAAGATACTGAATATGTTTTTGCGCGCGCGCGCATATACACACACAATATATATATATGAATAATTATAGAAAATAGAGTATTAAAAATAAAATCCGCTAAAAAATAATATATTTTAAATTAATTAATTACCCGTAATTTAATGAATAACACGTAAAAGTAGGCCAAATTATTCATTAGGATATAAATATTAAATAAAAAAATAAAAAATTTATATTAATTTCGGCATACGTATAAGTATGGATGATTATGAAACTATGTAAAGGTGATTCATTTAACTAATGTAATGATTACGTCATAAACAAATTATGATGTAATATTTCATACTAAACAAAAACACAAATTCAAAATTATATCATGGTTTTCTAATTATCTATGTATAAAAGGAAGAATTTCCGGTTTTATATTTATATCGATTTCACCTAAATTTCACTAACCGCTGGTACGATTTCCGAGTAGTTCTTTTACCATTACTACATTTATTTAACTTTAAAAAAATTCTTTTAATGTAAATTTATGAATATAAATTTAAAATTTGGTGAATAGTTTGATTATAGTTGTCCCAGCAAATCTACAAGCTTGTGACGTCACATGCTGACATTTCATATTATTGTTTTCCAATTTATTTTTTTATTGTTATTCCAATTAATTTATTTATTGTTTTCACGTTATTTTTGCGCTTAATTATTATTTTTATTTCATTTTTCAGCTTACAAACAATACGGGAGCCCAAACAAAACATTTATGTTGTTGTGCGTTCAATTCTTTTCACTTGAGTTGATTACATGTATAAAAACGCTTAATCAACTCTGATTGGTCAAACTTGTAAACAACAACAATTCCTTAACCAATAACTAATGCTCTGATTGGTATTATGTACAGGCTTATAAAAATTTATACATGTTAGAAGTGATGACTTCGTCACGATTATATTCAGATCCGTCATTCGTAGTACACAATGTTTGTATAAAGAAATAAACTTTAGTCCAGTCTATATCGGTTTCAGTGAAGATACTCAGATAGCATTTTTGTGCGTTCATATTATTTTATAATAACTTATTGTCTTTCGCAAATTTTTTGTAATATATTACTTTTTATTTTATTTCTGTTCATGTTATTAATGCGGTACTGTTATGGCAGAATTTAAATCCGTAGTTAAGAAAAAAAAACTTAGGAGTCAAGCACGTGAAATTATCAGTAATGTTTATGATTTTATGAAAAAAGAAGTTCCAAAAGTAGGTAAATTAACTGACGACAAATATATAATTGGCATACAAAAACGCGAAGAAATAACTGCTGCTTCTTGTGGGATATCAAGAACACAGGTTCAAAAATTCAGAAGAGAAAAAAGACATGATTCTTCAATCAACATCCCAACCGTGTTCTTCAGCACGCCGTAAAAGTATAAACGACGTCCGAAACTTGTTAGTGGACTGGACAGTTGATTTAGGTGTAGTTAAAAGAACAATTAATGAATTTCATTGAAAGAAGAATGAATTAAAAGAAAGAAGGCAAGAACTTCAGCTATCTACTGATTTTTAAGGCAGTGATTCAACTTTAGCTGTAGTTTCAAATGGCGTAAAACTGAAAATAACAGAAAACTTTTGATTGAGAAATTTAATTGAGATATCAGGTGGAACAGAATTGAATATTTGCAGGCAATTGCTAAGTAAGACAAATAATGTTCATTTGGATGAAACATACGTTTTAAGTTCGAATTTTCGACAAAGTCGTGGTCTGACGACTATTGTTGGACTTCATGTACCGATTAATAAACGTGACGTTTAATAGTAATTCATACTGCGGGAGAAATCGGTTTTATTCCGAATGCATTACTAACTTGGAAAGCCAGTTCGAAAAGTGACAATACTACCATGACAATACGAATACAGACAATTTCATGAAATGAGCGCGTGAAAAATTGATTCCAAATCTTCCACTAATGTCAGTAGTAATTGTTGATAACGCCCCTTATCACAATACAGGTATTAATAAAGCGCCAAATTCTAACTCCAAAAGAAAAGATATCACCGATTGGCTACAGAAAATCCATATTCAACATAATTCAGAAATGTTGAAACCACAGTTTTATGAATTAGTAAAGTTATATAAAACTAAAGTACAAAAATATCACTTGGATGAACTTTTGAAAAACACGGGCATCGTGTTCTTAAACTCCCACCGTACCATCCTGATTTGAATCCAGTCGAGATGATATGATCAACCATAAAAAGGTATGTGGCGAGTTATAACATTTTCTTTCACAAATGTTGAAAAATTAACTACGGAGAAAATTAATTCCGTGAATGAAGATCACTGGAAGGAAACCCTATTGTGAAAAAGTAAAAAATTATGAAAAAGAGTATGAAAAACTGGAACCACTGATAGATGAAATGACAGAACGTTATATTACACGTGTAGACTCTGATAATGAAAGTAACAGTGATAGTGATTCGTTTAGTGAGGATGGTGAAGTTTGAATTAGATGCATGAAGAAAATTCAAGTAAGATTTTGTTTATTATTAAAAATTAATAATTTAGTACAAATAAAGGTTATAAAATAATTAATTACGTATTGTTTATAATCAGTAAATGTAAATACGATAGTTATTACCGCGTACAATATGATAATAAGTAATACTTCGATTTAATACGCGGAGTTGATGTTTTCAGGCCGAGGGTACGCAGTCTGCTCGTGACGTCACAAACTCGTACACTGCCTGGGCCGAGTATACTGTACACCGAAATCGTGTAACTTTTACGTGGTTATCTTTTGTGTTGAATTATTTTAGTCATTAAATAAATCACGTTCTGTTAGAAATAACTTGATGGTTACCGCAATTTATATTTAGATAATAATCTGAATTTTTTTTAAATTCTTTATTTTTAAAAAATCAAGCGATTCGTCAATAGAATTTTAAAAATAAAATAAACAAGTAAACTAAGCACATATTGAGTTACATTAAGAGGTAAAAAAAAACTTAAAATTTTGTACTTTCATGTAATAACACACATACGTTTGTAACTCTAAATGTAATGAAGTAAATTTAATTTAAAACTCGAAGATCTTTTTCGGATATCCAGTATTATTGTTGCTGAAACCTGTTATTTATGCTGAACCGTGTAATACTATGCTTATACGTATATTAACTAACAGAACCATAAAGATTACATAGAAGTGGACTAAGATGAGTCAGCAAAAAAATAAAAAAGTCATTCCTTAAATAACAAGCAACCGAAATATTATTAATAGTAAAAGTGACGAGTGAAGTGGTTTCCTGTTGTTTTCTCAATGAACTTAATCAGTTTGCTTATCAGCAAGTCAAGTACACTGAAATACCTCAAAAGCCTACTTTTCAGTATGATCACTACTTAGAATGTACGTTAGGCCACTTTTGAAACTATCTTTGAAAAATATATAAATATTAAGTGACAACCATTTTATTTTAGTCTGACCTGGACTGTCGTACCCCTAAGTTTATTTACTTCAATTTTTTTGTTTTTCAAAATGATGTGTTACAACCCTATCATTTCTATTTAACATTTTTTTATTACTCTCCAATATGGGCTTGACCATTTAGTTATCTCGTAACGAACAATTTTGAGGTAGGAACATTTATTAATTTTTTACTTTCCCGTCTAGATTGCGCTGAAGCAGAGCTGTAGATCTAGAAGGGAAAGTATTGTAAACGGTTCAATTTGGACATATGCGGTTTTCACCGGATCTTGACTTTTTGACCCGTAAGGAACCCACAAAACCGGATGGAAATTTTCCGGACGTTAATGTTAATAACGTCATTTTTTTGGCCTCTAAATCACCTTATATCTCCAGAACTGATAAACCGATTTCGACCAAACTTGGTCGGATCACTTCTATGTATGAAGCATTTATACCATTCAATTTTCAATTTAAAAGGTCACGGGACCTTTCCCGTAGACCAAAGAGGGTAGAGCAAGGTCACCCTCAGTATCTCGAGATTTCGCCTAATTAAGGTCATATTTTTCTTAGTCACATTTTTTAACAATTAAAAAAAGACAATATTTACAAAAAGAATGTTTGCAAAATCGCACCCCCACTCCAAAAAGTGCAGTTGTAGTCATTTGCTATAGTGTGACGTCACAGGTGAGCAGTAGAAATAAATAAATGAATAATATGTAAAGTGTAAAAAAGCAACTCAGTCTGGCTGGGTTTCAAACTTGATCGCCCGGTTGACTCCGTACCTAGCGCGTTAAGCCTCGCAGCTACACTAGCTGCCGACCGTACAATTGAAATTTTTTTCTATGCAAGCTGTAAAATTACATTGGTTTAGTTAGTGCCGACCGTCGCCGCTAATACCACCACATCCGCGCGAAATAAATACGGTATACGCAAGCGCTTTATTTTTTTTTATTTTTCTGTTTAGCCTCCGGAACCATCGTAAGGTATTACTTCAGAGAATGAATGAAGATGATATGTATGATTGTGAATGAAGTGTAGTCTTGTACAGTCTCAGGTCGACCATTTCTGAAATGAGTGGTTAATTGAAACCTAACCATCAAAGAACAGCGGTATCCACTATCTAGTACAATGGATAACGCCAAGGAAGAGTAATTTATAATTTGTATAAGAATTTGGTTACAAGAATAAGAGTAAAAAAATCCCTTTCGGCACGCCGGAAGGCGGAGGTAGATTTCACCGATACTAAGTAGGGGATAAAAAAGATTTCCATCTTAAAGTTAAGAAAAACTTCAAATTTACTCAATACGGCAATGGTTGCATGTGAAAAAAAATTCACATGTTTAGTATACGACAAGCCCCATTTTCTTACAATTCTAGCACAATTTTGGTCATCCCTTGCCGTAAGGGATGATCATATCAAAAATGGTTTCAGATAAAAGTTTTAGGTAATGTTTAGAGGACTAACGACCACTTTAAACTGATTCGATAATGTGCCTATTAAGGAAGGTATGATTTTTTTTTGTCTTTGAAACCCCATTATGTCCACCCCCTAGGCCAATGGTTGGTGATGATCAAAAAATTTATTTACATAAGTTTTAGGCCCTTATCCGAGGAATAGTAGGAACTTTAAACGAATTCGATATTTTATTTAATAAGAAAGTTATAGCGATATTTTGTTTTTTTCGAAAAAGCCCCCACATTTCCACCCCCATGATCCGATTTTGGCCATTAACGAACACAACCGAGCTTTTGGGACGAGTTATTTTTAAAAGAACAATTTGAAAGTGATTGACGCAAAATTACAGCAGTTATCCTGTCCTCAAGAAAGTGAAATATATATATATATATATATATATTATATTATTTATCTAAATATATATATATATATATATTTGTTATTTATATATATACATTTATTATATAAATGTATATATAAACTTTTGAGCTGACGGTGGTTTGGGGTCTGGAGGATGTGAAAGGCGAAGATATGTCGAAAGTTTCAGAAGTCGAATCATGGCATTCATTACAATAGGTGGCTTTCTAATGAAATCTACCTAAAATGAGTAATAGAAGAAGGAATGAGAAGAGGGTGTAAACTACCCCTTTCACGGTTTTTATAAATATTTATAATAAACAAAAAAGAATGAAAGGAAAAAAATAGATTATATAAAAATAGTCCGGGAATAAACAAACAAAATAAATTAAGATTCGCTGATAATCTTTAATTAAATCAACGAAAAAATATTATATTTAAATAAAATGATAAATATTTTTAATTAAGTTGTGTGTGCATGTGTGTGTGTAAACTGTGCATCAGAAACAATTGTGTTGTCAGCTTTTTTTTCGTGGTTCACTGCTAAACAGTTATTTAAGCAACCATTAATACTTGACATCATACTCAACGCTACTATATGCAAGAGAATACATTTTTTTAAATTTTGTCTTATATGCAAATTTACGAGTTTAAAACAAAAAAATTTTTTTTACCGGTTTAAAAATATAATAAATACTGTCCACAATTTTATGTCTTCCAAACTGCCATATACAGTCAATACTAACATTTAAACGTATTAACATAAGACGAATCAATTGATAACAATTTTATGAAAATATGTGATACCACTCTTAAGTTACTAGGACAGAAACAAATGTATCATCCAATCATCTAAGCACGTAGCCCTCCTGTTGATAAAGAAAAAATGATGGAATTCGGTTCGTAGCTATGCGACACAGTTATTACTGAAATTTACACTTCAGCAACGATTTTTATTAATGACGGTGCTATCAACTGTCTTACCCAGCTCTCGAAAATGCAAAATGCAAAAACCTTTCATGCATCCATATGATTTTATCCTTCAGATGAAATCAAAAATCTTCTCTAGACTTCAATTTAATTCTGCTTTAAAAAAAAATGTTTAAATATATTAGATCAAACAAATAAAATCAATTACGCGCACGCGCGCACACATACACACAAGCACAGTTGATTATCTTTTCTTTTTTTTAATTATTCATTCTAATAAACAGTTAACTAAATAAAATAGCTCTAACGCTTTCGACTGCACATCATTTCAGTTGCACAGTTTCTTTTTAATCTTTGATCTATATAAATGTCAATCTTTAACGTTTTAAGTCTGGATCACCGAAATGTTCAAAATTAGACTAAAAATATTCTACCTGTTAGTCTATTTGTCCAGACAGTACTGAATAACGATCAAATCAACTCAGGAAATTTTTAGAATAAGATTATCTTAACACAAGTGATAAAATTAAACATTTTCAAAAATGTATTGCAATAAGGTGATACCTGTGTAATGCATAAAACAGCATCGAAATCGGTCCGGTAGTTTTTAAGGAAAATGGTAACAGATACACACACACACACACACACACATTAACAAAACCTTTTATTCCAAACGCATGTACCGTCTCCGTTCCGTCGTGAGTAAAAATTACGATAAAATAAAAATAATAATAACAGATGTGACATGACAATGTAAATACATAAACTTAGATATAACTCAACATTTATTTAAATAAACAAATCTGAAAAGATTAATATATAATCTGTGAATTTACTTTTCTTTATTAACAAATATTAGTTTAAAGTTTACACAAAGATAACTTAAAAATTACAACATGTGGAAACATAAAATATACTCGTAATTTTTAATGATAAAAATAACAAAGCTTTTAGTAAACAGAAGGTATCAGTTAAATTATTAACAAACAAGTAAAAAAGAAATCTACCTGGTAAAAATAATTTCATAAAAAAAACTTTTCAAGTTAAAAAAATTCGACATTACTAATTTATTATTGATAACTGTACTTGTAATAAATTTATTATCGATGGTGAACCGGGAACTAAAATGCTCAAAAAAGAACAGAATAAGAAAGCATTAAAAAACGAATAAGTTCCTGTATAGAGGCATTTAAAGCGTACAAGAAATTTATAATTATTTCCTAATGCACATATAGCAATAACTACTATAATGTGACGTGACAATATATCAGCGTATTAAAATATATATAAATATACAGATGTGAAGTAGAGATTCGCAGTAATAAATGTACCACATCTCTATGGTACATTTATTGCTGCGAATCTCATAGATTGTAGAGAGAAGGAAAACTACAATCCGCTGACCAAATATGCTTTATTCAATCCCTGACAAAAAAATATAATTTAAAAGTGATAATTGTGTCAGTTATTTCGCCAATTTGACATTTCATCTTCTGATTTATTCTATCACAACCAAAAAACCATCCTTTCTATCATTCGTTCGATGTAGTAGCGTTCATACATACATAAAACCTAGTTCGATATGTTTTCAAATAAAATTCTTCTCTGTACGTGTTTTTAATTTCTATTGCAATCTGTAAAAGATTTTAAATATTTTTAAACCAATGCTGGAAAGTTAAGGGATAAAAAGAGAATCGTTTTCAACAAACGGAAGTTTACAGGGAAGATAATGTGTTTTATGAGAATGTTTTTTTTCCACATCGTTAAAAATAAATACTTTACTCAAATAAAAATAGATTTTTTTTCTTAAAAAGATGTCACTTCTTCAAAGTTCGACTTTATGAAATCAGCGTCAAAAAAAAAAAAGAAGAAAAACGCTTCTAAACATTTACTACAATAAGCATCATATAACTAACTAGGCGAATAGTCAGTCTCTTCAAAAATATAATTATAGAAAAAAATTAATTACACTATTAGAATTATCATTCTTTTATGTGTAAAACAACACTTGCATGCTACTTTTTTCTTTCCTAGCGTGAAAATACAAAAAAGTACGGTTTTTTCAGAAGATTTTCAGAAAACTAAAATTTATAGGTGCAAAAGAATAAAAATTTGATAAAACTTCATAAAAACTTGATATATTAACATGGTGTTCATTTAACCCTTTGATTAAAGGGTACTTGGTTCAAGCACCAGTTTGATTAAAGGAATTTTAGAACGTTCATGATTTTTACTTCCTTGTACGAAGTAAAGGAAGTATTGTAATCGCGAAAAATTTCAATTTAAAGATTTCAACGGAAATATCCATTTTGACTTGTTCCGGCATGACATCTGTACGTACATATGAATAACTCAAAACCGATTAGCCGTAGGATGTTGAAATTTTGGATTAAGGACTGTTGTAACATCTAGTTGTTCACCTCCCCTCTTGATTGCAATCGACTGAACCAAAAGTGTCCAAAAAAGCCCAAAATCCAAAATATTTGGATTTTGAATTTTTTCTTAAATGCATTAATAGCCCTCATTGGGACCTTTTCAACGATATATCATAAGTGGTACTTATTTTCATTGGTTCTAGAGTTATAGCCAAATAAAATTTTTATTAATGAAATATTTGGATCTTACAAGGCACGTCGGTTCGAATCAGACTTCATCTCTTTTTTTAAATTTTATTTCTAAATTTAAATATATTTATTTATTAATAATTTTTAACCTCTGATTGTAAAAAAAAATTACGATGAATAATAATTCAATAACAAAAAAAAAAAAAAAGAAAAAATATCAGAAATAAAATGAAACAAAATTTTACGTACTTTTAAAAATGTGTAATTTAATAGGCGTAAAGGAAATCATGTGTTGTCCACATCAGATTTTTTGCAAAAGAAACAAAATCCAAAATCAGTCGGGCATTTTGCCATAAATTTGGTACGATGAAATTTTTATAGCATTACAAATTCGACAATAACAATTTTAACGAAATAAAATGTTGCAGACGCGTGATTTATATAGATTTTAAATTATTTTATTTAAAAGGCGCGCGTAGATAGCGTAATTCTCTCATTTAAGTACGGTCGGCTATTTGCATGGCCGACAGTACTATGCATTATTTTCAAGTACAATGCATTTTGCAGCTGCGATTTGTTATTAACTAGTTTACCAGTATGTAAGCTCTTAATGATATATAGCTTAAAATAAACCGTATCTATAAATAAATGATGAGATTTACATTATTATATTTACCGATATTTTTTAAGTCTTAAATTTAATAATTAAATAAATAAAAAATAATTTATACAGATAATTAAATATTTAATAAGCCAAAGTATTTAAAAAGAAAATTGGTGATTTACTATAACAGGTTTTATGTTCAGTTTGTAATTCAAAATTAATCTAACAATTTTTGCTCTATTTTACGCATAAAAAAGATTTTAATAATGTAATTTAATTTTTTCTGATTTTTTTTGTAACACGGTAGCGTCACTCGCTAATCAATATATGATGTTAGTATAGCTGTTAATTTGATGCCGGCTTCAAAAAGGGGAAATTGAACGATTTAAATAATACTGAATGTCCGGCTGAAGACATCCTAAATTTAGAAATCAGTAGTAATCTCTTAAACGTGGGCTCAATTGACAGGAAATATCCACAAAATTTGTTCTGTGTAGTTCCAAGGTCAGCGGAATACGCATGCGCAGGCAAGTCGAATCACAGTGCAAGTCAGTCGAGATGTAAACCCCAGAACCGAAGGTTTAGTGTGTACTTTGGATAATCAAGTTTTAATCAATTACGCGTATTTAACAGCGGTTACCAACCGAATGGAATATCGATCCTCCTACATCCAAGTCTATTCGTCAGCGGGATACTACTTTAAGAGAGACTGGAAACTTAGTTTCACAAAGTCGAAATCACCCAAAAGTTTCAGTCAGTGATGAGACTGTGTATCGTGTATACAATGCATTCATTGACAGTCCTGGAAAGTCAATTAGGCGAGCTAGTTACGAACTGCAAATTCCTCGTTACACTGTTCACGAAATTGTTAATATCCGGTACCGTTTGCGAACGCACAAGTTACATCACAATATAACTCCCATCACATTAAACCAAATGATCACCTCCAACGATATTAATTTTCTGCAGAGGTAATGCACAGTGTCGAAAATAATCCTGATTATCCTAACACGTGAAGCAACCTTTCATACGTGCAGGAAAGTCAACAGACGCAATTGTCGAATTTGGGGTACTGAAAACCCTAAACAGTATTGGAAAATGAAAGGGAGTACAACTGTATTGCGAGTCGGCATGTGTGCGGGTGCGTTTTCCGCTGGCCTTGGGAATATACAGAACGAATCTTACATGTATTTTCTGTCGACTAATCCTATCTTTAAGAAATTAGGACTGGATTTCCAAATGTAAGCCATTATGTTTATCTTTAGCTTGGACATCCTGTAATCCTAATGAATACATTGTCAACTGAATAAGTATTAAAAATACAATTTTATGGCAAATATGCACGTAAATTTATTTTAATTATTTACTTTTAGGCGCTAGAGCCGTGCAAGCCCCAGGTCTGCAAACGCAACATAAAATTTAAATCCCATCAGGAACCTCTTTAGACATTGGACTGACGGATGTTCATCAGATATGTTGAGTCCAGTGAAATAGGTGGACAAAACTAGCGGTTTCTACTTTGTAGTTTAGTGTTGGCCTAGCTTATTAAAATTTAATTGGAGAAAATTCTGACCATGATCGACTGGTCCTCTAGATTGGAATTTAAGTGTGGGGCTAATTCTTTAGCTTAGAAAAGAAAAGAAGATATTGTGACTTAATATGTTTTGTACAATTATTTCTGTGATATATTTGTGTAAAAAAAGGGATGAACATAATCATTCAGATTTTTAGAGGGATGTATCATTAAGAATTTCACTTCAAAGCCAATTCCAGTGTTGAATAGAATACAGATGTAACCTGTAGATCTGTGTCACCCGAGTTTCGATGGATTAGCATATTTGTGTAAAATTCTGCATTCGGCTCAGTGACAAAGGTCAAAGAAAACTCCTTTCTTTCCCTAATAAGCGTGGTGTGGAATATCTTATTACTGAGAACAACTAAGCCGTTTTTCAAAGTTATTTGAATCTCGCGTCAATTAGTATTCAAGCATCAGGTTGTGTTACCAAATAGATCGTAAAAAGACCATCGAAAGTTAACAAATACTGGTGCTAGTTCGTTTTTTTTTTTCGGAACGGAATTAATATGCAATTCATTAACATTTAATGTGGCAAACAATCATTACATAAATACAATACGGCAAATTAAAATAAAATAGAAGGAAAGATAAATAAACAACCGTGATGTCATCCCGCACTCACAACCGTTTTCTGTGATCTACAAAAATATCTATTTGTGATATTCGGATTTTTTTGTTCCTTTAATAAGTCAGAGTTTTTTTTTTAACCGATCCAAGGTAAAACTCTTACTTTTAAAAGTAAATCTTCAAATTGTATGAAGAAATAAATTATAATTTATTTAATTACTAGCTGACCCGGCAATGCTTCGCATTGCTAGATTTGAGTATATATAGATTAAATGAACGCAATTGAAAATTTGATAAAACATTCAAAAACTGGAAATACGGAACTTCATAAAATTTAACCTTCCCTATTTCCATTGCCTCCACTGTCACGTTCCCCCTTTCTCCCTTTTTCCATTTCCCATTTTACCCTTTTCCCTGTTTTTTTTCCTTTCTCCCTTTTCCTCTCTTTCCCTTTCACCCCTTCTCCCCGTTTTTCGTTTCTCCATTTCTCCCTTTTCACCGTTTTTCCTTAATCCCGCATGCAAATCGGTCCAGTAGTTTTTTAGTCTATAACGGACACATACGATCATTGCATTTTATGTAAATAGAAGAAGAAAGTCTGCTTGTATATTTGTTTTTTTTGTAAATATCTCGACACCTGCGCCACCAAGCGGGTGTAGTTATTGCAAAAATGTTTCTTTTCACGTAACTAATATATATTCTGAGTATGAGCCAAATCGGACCATAAATACAATATTTCGAAATATCTTAACCCCCAGCGCCATCTAGCGGGTCCAAACTAATTCAGAAATCTTCGTGGGCGTGGCCACAACTCACCAAAATTTCATCGTAATCGGATGAATGATATAGGACACATAGGGGGCAAACAAACAAACATTCATTTATATATATATATATAATAATTGTTACTTTTTTATCTGTAATTCAAAGCAATTAGCCTTTTCTTTCCTTTGTTTCCTGTTTAGCCTCTGGTAACTACCGTTAAGATAATTCTTCAGAGGATGAATGAGGATGATATGTATGAGTGTAAATGAAGTGTGTAGTCTTGTACATTCTCAGTTCTACCATTCCTGAGATGTGAGGTTACTTGAAACCCAACCACCAAAGAACACCGGTATCCACGATCTAGTATTCAAATCCATGTAAAAATATCTGGCTTTACTAGGACTTGAACGCTAGAACTCTCGACTTCCAAATCAGCTGAATTGGGAAGACGCGTTCACCACTAGACCAACCCGGTGGGTTTAAAGCAATTAGCCTAATCCAAACAAATCGTACTTAAAATAAGCAACAATTAATTCACTTATAAATAAAATTTAGTTATATGGAGTAACAAAATTAAACGAAATGAATTTAACATATTGCCAATATTTTTACAGTAAACAAACTTTGAGTTAAAATATATGTCTTATTTATTTATATACCTTAGTATTTATAAAATTGAAAAATTCCATTTTATTTTATATAATCAAACAAAAGAATTCGTGAAAAAAAATTATTTTGCAAAACAATGATGTCAGTAGTAAAAAAAAAAACTAATTATATATTTTTTGGAAAGAAAGTTTTTATACGTATCAGAACTAATGGTATCACGCCATTTAACGTTAATATCTGTCAAATTTGATGAGTCACTATTTTATATTATTATAACTAAAACACAATTACAACTTTTAACTTATTTTTTTTACTTTAGATTTAGTAAACTATAAAAGTTCAAGTAACAAAAATGACAATAACGATTAAAATCAATGAACTATAATCATTTTACATGCAGTATCCAGAATAAATTAATAAAACACACTTTTCTTTATAAACAGAAAAAAGTTAAACAAAATGTAAGCTAATTATAATAAAATTAAACATCTATTTAGGATTTTTTTTAAATATAATAACCAATTGGTAACCGAGCGATTAAAATTATAATTGAACAGGTTTTAAGAAAACTGTATTGTAAATCTACACGATTAGAATTCAACTCCATTTAAAAAGTATGTTACAGTAATTATTCGAATAACAGTATAACATAATTTGATTTAGGGTACAGTAAATTCAGTCTAAAAATAGAGAACAACTGTCGAACGTAAAACGCCCGATTAAAATTCCGTTTAAAACTTGTTTCACAGTAATATAATGTGAAATAAACAATAATTTTAATGGCTTTTATTCTACGTACATTTTCCTCTTTTCTAAATAAAATTACAATTACGTGCTAGCAAAGTGTCGTTTCATTCGGGGATTAACACAATAAGATTATAAAAGTACTACTAGCCTGTTTCAGTCTAGCCAGGGGGAACAGCCCTCTGAAACACCGCTTTGTAAACCTCATGGTTGAGAGAATAATACTGAAAAATAACAAATAATGTCTGAAAAAACCTATTTCCTTCAACGTTTCCCTCGTTCTTGACATAGAAGTTACACTCCTGTTGTAAACGAATTGGTTCCTCTTTCCATTACACTAGAATTCCCTTTGGTTCCTTTTGGTTCCTCTTTCCATTACACTAGAATTCCCTACATCTCAGGAAGGGGTCAAGGTAGTGAGCTAAAATCGGTGTTATAAGATGCATAGTCTATTGTTTTTATATCGGAAAACGAAAACGGAAACGGTATTAGGTAGTCGTCCGAGAAAAAATTCACAACTTCACCCCCAAGGGAGCTAGAGTCTCGATCTATGGCTTAAAACCTTTCCTGGGATAACACAAATGTATTCTGACAATTTTAAACCAGTCGGTCGATTGGTTCTTGCGTGATGTTACAAACGGACAGAACCGCCATAAACATTTCCATTTATTTTATTCAGCCTACTGTTTTTGTAACTAATATGTGTGTGTGTGTGTGTGTGTGTGTGTGTGTGTGTGTGTGGGTGTGTGTGTGCGGGGGTAGCGCGCGCGCGTGTGTAAATGCAGAGTGTCCAGTGAAGAAACTGTTACAATTTTAGGACATGTTATAAAATTAAAAATAAAATGAAAAGTTCATATAAACATTAATTCGGGAAAAATGTTTCATTTTCGAGTTATCGAATTTTTTTTATCGTGAATAATTCACCAAAGAAGCTTGTAAGCGGAAATATGAAAATGGAAATTTGTAGGGTACGAAAAATACCATGCCTGACCGGGTTTCAAACCCGGGACCTACAGATGAAAGGCCGAGACGCATTTTGATTTCAAAATTATTGTAAAAATACAAAGTACTGTTATCGCAAAAAAAAGACTTAGGTTTGACATGTAACATGGTTAAATTCTTGATAAAGAAATAAAATTTTGCAACAAAATTTGTAGAGAATTTATTTCCAAGAAAATTTTTGTAAATATCTTCTTATTTCTAAGAAAATCTTGGTAAGTAACGTCAACTTACAATGAGAAAATTTTAAGGAATTTATTAATTTAGAACAATACAGACCGAAAAATAAAATAAAAATACTGCATAGTAATTTTAAACAAGTACTGAAACAGAATTTCTTTATTTTCACTAGTACAATATCTCCTGAAATTCTTCCCATTTTCATTGAATTATTGTTGATATTAAAATTTTCAGAAGAAAAATATGAAAAACTGTATGAAGATAACCGAAACCGTAGCAATGTAATAAAACAGAAATAGAAAATTCGTAAAAAAAAAAAATACTAGCAAACTGAAAGTAAAGAAATAAATTTTGAAATTTTTATAAAAATGCGGAAAATATTGCAGATTACAATACATAGTTATAAAACTGTACTTATTTGCGCGCGCGCGCACGCACTCACTCACACACACACACACACACACACACAACTGCATCCATCCTGACCCCTGTAGGGGAAGACATCCGCCTTGCGACGAGCCCGGTCGCCAAACCACCCCCCGTCAATAAACTAGCCGCCAATACACTCCAGTTCTCAATTTTTTTCGCGTCAAAAATGGAATAGTCATCTCAAATGGAATAGTCTCTCCACTCCTGGCCTTACTAGGTAATCGAGGAGTGAAGTGGTATCCCTTTAATTTCTTCACTAAACAGAATTTATTGTATACGCGTACATTAGCATAACAATCTCACTAAAATGCTGGTGTGATATTCGTCCTAAAAATTTCACTTTCACTCTCTTCACTACTGACTGATTGTATAATTAACATTATTACTCTCAAAGAAATAAATTTTTACTAGTGCCAGTTATACTTGTATTTTTAATTTTTTACATGAAGTACAGCCATGTGAAAATCATACTGATAAGATAGTGTGTAAAATAAAATAATAAATTGATATGCCCGTTTTTTTAATAGAACAAAGAGAATATTAATATATGTATATATGCATCTACTCAGACGCAGGGGTGCACTCAGAAATCTTCCAGTACCGGAACGTTTGATTTCGTATTTTAGCAGATCACAATTTATTATATGTTCCACAGCCACAGGCAGTTGACTACGTGACCATTTTAAGAAAAATGCACGTTCATTTTTTCGATGTTTACATTGCCAAGAAGCAAAACCTATATTTTCCATGTCAAACGTTTAATTTATTTTATGAATTAAATTTTTGAGAGTATTTTGCCGTTTGCTTACGGATATCCAAAAGCAAGGACCATTTTCGTGCAGCCTAGTTTTTAAAATTTAGATTATATTTTTTATCAGCTCGTGATTTGTTAATAACAATAAAACTGAATTGAAGGTAACGAATCAAACCTAACAATTTTAAGATCCACAAAAATATTTAATACATGAAAATTCGTCACATACCATTTAAGGAAGTGATAATATCTTTCATTAAGATATATGAAAATAATGTATACTTACCGTTAAATAAAACATAGATCAAGTTAAAAACAGATTTTACGTGAAAGGACAATTTTTTATTTCTCCCAAAAAGCAGTACCGGAAAGGCGTTCCAGTACCACTCCACTCAGAAGAAAAAAAAATAAAAATTAAGGTATAAATCTAACTGATATAAAAAACCTCTTGTGTAGTTCTGCATAAGAAGAGCGATTTTGGTTATTAGTACAGGCAATTAGTCATCAAAATAGGCTGTATTTGAAAATTCTTACCTACCGATTGATCTTTTGTCCATGCGTTAGGGTGATGAGGGAAGCTTAACTCCAGATTTTCAACATCCCCCTCCCATAGATTTTTGAAAAACTCAAAAAGTTTTTGAAGGGCGTTTTTCTCTGAATTTATGCATTTTAGAGAAAAATTTTACAAACAAAAAATGTAGAGGACATTCTCCTCTACAATTAATGTCTTTGAAGTTATGCCGTATAATTTGAAATTGAAATACTAGGTGGCGCTGAAGTTGTAAAAAACGTGTTTTTTCGGTTTTTTCACAGGAAAAAAATTGTTTTTCGTCTGTATTGCATTTGGAAAAGTTGTTAATCTCAAAAAACCAGACAACTTTTATTGAAACAATTTTCTTGTACGACTTAGCATTCCAGAGTTATAGCGGTACAATGGCAACGCAGCTGTCCTATTGTTACTGTAGCCGGGGAGATCGGCATTGTTCAGCGACTAGACCGGTTTCGAACACGTGCCCAATTCACAACATTTTCACACTTTCACAAGCTACAGCTCCAAAACGGTAAGTCGTACAAGAAAATTGTTTAAATAAAAGTTGTCTGTTATTTTGAGATTAACAACTTTTCCAAATGCAATACAGACGAAAAACAATTTTTTCCGGTGAAAAAACCAAAAAAAAACATTATTTTACAATTTCAGCGCCACCTAGTATTTCAATTTCAAATTATACGGCATAACTTCAAACACATTAATTGTAGAGGAGAATGTCCTCTGAAAAACTTTTCACTAAAATGCATAGATTCAGAGAAAAACGCATTTCAAAAACGTTTTGAGTTTTTAAAAATCTATGGGAAGGGGGACGTTAAAAATCTGGAGTTAAGCTTCCCTCATCACCCCTAACATATGGAAAAAACATCAATCGGTAGGTAAGGATTTTAAAATAAAAATACAAATTGACTGTACTATATTATATTCTGTTTTCTTTCGAAAAAGTATCAACTCATTCTAATCTAAAATTTTACAAAGAAAACAAATTAAGAAATATGTAATATGTATAGAAATATGTAAACAATCAAGAAGTAAATTAAAATAAAACTATAACAAATATAAATAATAGTAATAATAAAAACATAATAATTTTAATATACTGTAACAAGAAAATAAGTATAAAGTTAATAATTCCGAAGCTCTTATTATTTCACACTCAGAAACGCACTGATTTTCAGAGTACATATGTTTTATTAACAAGTAGACCCTACATACACGCTAGTTTCAACTCACTTACACTGTGACTGATTGCATACAAAACATAAAAACTGAATGAAAAATACACTACCCGGTCATGATCCTCAAAGCAGGTAACAGTACCTAAATACGGAACAATATTGCTAAAATAAAAGACACCGCAGATAAACAATCGTCAACGTTCCAATTTGCAGATTCACAACGAATCACGCTTCTAAATGCCCCGCTCAAAGTTTTTCAACCTTAAATTGGGCGTTACTCAAGAACGACTTGACTAATCTTCATCAGATTTTCACATGCACAAATTCAGATATACTCCTACAGGATACCTAAATTCAAAATCAATGATTTTGATTTAGTAGTTTTGAAGATTTTTGAGCCACAAAGGTTTATATATATATATATATATATATATATATATATATAAAATTAAAAATGATATGCATATTTGGAAACTCTAAGTGAATGGTATTTTCGTAATTCTCATACCTCAAAACGTAAAAAAAAAAATCATTTTCACTTCACCGTGCGACCAAAAGTAATACCGTACTTTTCTTCGAAAAGTCAGTAAAAATATTCAGTATATTTGTGTATATATTTAAAAGGAAAGAATTTTTTATGCAAACAAAAGTGAAAAATTAATTTGACTTAATAAGCTATTATAAATAAAAAATATAATAAGAAATAACACCACCAGGTTGGTGTAGTGATAAACTCGCCGTAAATCAGCTGATTTTGAAGTCGAGAGTTCTCAGGTTCAAATCCTTATAAAGGTAGTTGCTTTTATTTGGATTTGAATACTAAATCGTGGATACCCGTTTTCTTTGGTGGTTGGATTTCAATTAATCACACGTCTCGGGAATGGTCGGCCGAGTTTGTTCAAGACTACACATTTACCGGTACAGTTAGATTGCACTGATAAGTCGCTAATAACTTTAATTGTTAATGCGACTATAAATACAAATATTTTAAAAAATAAATAAAAGAAAAACAAAATTTATTGCAATTATTCCATTAAGAACGTTTTTATTTTAGTTAAATACATCTTTCATCGTATTTAGGATTTTTTTTTTAATTTAATGAGCGATTTTAACTTTAATCTACAAATAGCATTACTAAAATTAAGAAAACCTCATACCTTAATAGATTTAATGCAAAATTTATCGATTTTAAGCAAGTATATGGATTTTTTTGTAAAAACAAAAAAGTGGATAAAACATAGAAATCAAACTGCAGAAAAATTTCCGTTTTAAAATCATTTGATTATAAATCAGAACTTTATCTTAGTTTCATATTTAAACACACTGTAATAAATAAATACGGAGCGTGCGCTAATTAAAAACAATATTCTTAAAGACTAAACATAATAATGAACAGATCAATTAATCACGCAAATAGTAAAATAACGACTAATAAACTATCATAATTACTGTGTTGGAGAAAGAGAGCGGTAGCTGAAATAAGAGAAGTGTTAGAAGAGGATAAATGTAAAGACTACTTTATAAAATAAATGTGATAAATTGAAGAAAAACAAGTAAGCAAATGACTTAAAATTATACTAAAATGCTTAATTTTTTTATAATTTTTAACGAATTAGATAATTTTCAGCATAAAACCTCTATCCATATTATATAATTACTGTTATTATTAGGCCCCTAATCAAATGAAAAGAATTCTCACCTACTTAACTAACATCCGTAAATTTATAACAGGCATAAATTAAAAAAAAAAAAATTTAAATGATAGAAGCAATTTCTTTATACTGCTGTAAAGTTGGGAATAATGATACACTTTTTATTTCTTCAGGGCTTTTATATTTTTCTTATCTTCTGTATCAATTAATTTCTTTCATAATAATAGTAACAATAAGGTATGTTATTAAAGTATACAATTCTTCATAATAGCTATTAAAAAAAAAAGAAAAAAATACGCAAACTCATCATCAATTCTAATTTATATATTAGTAAAAAAAAAATGTATAAAAATTACATGAAATATAAAATAAACCAAAGTTTAAATTCCTCATCTCGAATTTTTGAATTCGGCGTTAATGAAAAAAAAAAACAATTGGAATTTAACAAATATCACTTTAAAAACATGTAATTTAAAAAAGAAATTAAAATATTTTAAAGCCAATTTTAGTATAATTTTAAAGTTTATTTTATGTTTTATTTAAGGCTAAAAAATTGTGTCATGATAAAAATAAGAAAAAGTAAAGAAGAGAAACTGCGGGCAGAGAAAAGCAGACTGCCTAGAAGAATATGAACTACTTTTTTTGGCTGTTTCTCCCCCACAATGGTCTTTTTTTGCGTTACGAATTACGTATTAATAATTGCTCATGTTTAAACATCTTTAAGCTCGAGAAACTATAAATATAAACTAACCAAATTGTAAATATAATCTTAACCAGACTTTAACTTTAATTTCCGCTTCGCTAGCTAGTCAAGGTTAGCGAGGACGGAAGCGTACGTTAAGTTTGGTTAGATTATATGTATAATTATAAGCAACAATGCTTATATTGGACCTCCACTCAGGTACATCTGGAGGACCCATGTTTGAATAAAATCGACTGAGACTGATTACAGGCAGCGAGCTACACCAATGTCTACCATTGTTGTACTAGTAACCAGACATGTTTAGACACGACCAATTAGTTTAAACAACAGCAGTTACTGATACGTAATACGTAACGTAAAAAAAAAATCATTATGGAGGAAAAATAGGCCCCCACAATGGGGATTTCTAACTTCAATTTTCTAACCGATTCTCTTGAATTTTATTGCAAAAATTCTTCAAATATTAAAATTACATTTCGTGTAATAAAATCGTATTTATAATTTTTCATTTAAAAAATGTTCTACCTAAATTATTTCGAAGAAATTCATTTCAGGGTATTCAAAGAAAATAATAAGAACAAAATTTGGTACTTACGTATTAGCCCGTCGACCAATGAATTGCTAACTATTGGGTTATTATTAATATCATTCGATATAATCATAATATTACCATTTTTATAACCATTTATATTTATTTATTTTATAAATATATAATTTAATCAAACTTAACCTATGCTGGCTTCGCTCAATAACCTTGACTAATTAACGCAGTAATGTTTTGAGTATTTAAATAATAAATTCAGTAATTAATGCAATTATTTATTATTTAAATAATCAAAAGTTACTGCTAATCAGTCGAAGTTAGCGAGAGAAGCGAGCATAAGTCAAGTTTGGTTAATATAAGCAATAATGCTTATATTCTTAATATGTAAAATATGTTATCTGTAAAATATCCCGTAACTGAAGTATTTTCAAAGATACGGGATCATTATGATTGCGGTCGGCAGGCTAACAAGTACCCAAAATTTAAAAAAAAAAACATAATAATAATTACTAAAAACAAAGTATTTTGTAAAAAGTAAGAATTAAACAAGCCTGTTGTTTTTAACGGATTAACCATAAACGGTAAAACCTACTTTAATGAAACTTTAAAAATTAATTTATTTTAATAAGATATAACAATCTACGCGATTGAAATCTGTCTGCTATTTAATGTCAGCCCGTCTAATTTTGATGAAAAATATATTTTACGTATATTTAATCTCTCAGAATGATTTTCGCCAGTGAAAAAAAAAAACAATTGAATAAAAATTTAGCTCAGGTGAAAAGTTTATTAAATGTATCTTTATAGGATACAATTTAGAAAAAAATTAAAACAGACTAAAATAAAATTGAACTTTTTTTAGGTTTTTTCTAAGTCTTTTCGAACAGATCTGCCGTCACTTCGACCTTTTATTTTGGCAAAACAATTTTTATTTTCTTTATAAGTTGATGCATTTTACCGAAAATTCATCAGCGATGACAATTAAAATAAATAAAATTTAAACGAATATTCGCAGAATTTTTTGTTTTCAAACGGGAATTCTTTTTCCCTCTTTGCGCGATCGCTTTCTTTTTGTAATTTTCTCACGAAAAAATTTTTTAGGGTTCAAAGGAAACAAATAAAATTTAAATCAATTATCATAAAAACGTTTTTCATTTTTTTTTTTTAATATTATTTCTTTCCAGATAATATATGAAATGAACGTTTACGAATACCAGGTAATTTAGTTTGTCGTAGAATGGAAAAGGCTTCGGTAAACATGTACATATTACAAACAAAATTTAAGTTATACTTTAAATTTTATATGGAGACGGTCAGCTACTTCAAAAAAAAACTATGTTATTTTAAAATGAATTTTTTTTTTGTTTTATTTTACAAATTTTTCTGGCCTTATTTTTGTTATCACATGAAAAATTGTATTATTCATCTAAAATCAAACTTCATAAACAAAAAATCGATAAAAGAATCGGTTTAAAGAATAACAAAAAGACATCCCAATATTTTTTCAAAACCAAATTAATTATATAAAAAACAGAAGGTTCGGCCTTAAAATTTTATAAGTTACATCTTAAATTTTATGAAAATTTTTAATTGTTTATTTAAGGATATTGTTAGTTTTCTACTTATTTCAATTAAAACAATACCTATCTTTAAGCAAATCTTTGAACGATTAAATATAAAAATATTACTTACACACACGTACGTGTATGTTTTTAATCTCCGGGACCACCATTAGGCATTGCTTCACAGGATGAGATATGAATGATTTGTAGCGTGTGAAAATGCCATGCCTGACCAGGACTCGAACTTAGGACCTCCGGATGAAAGGCTACCACTCGCACCACGGAGGCCGGTGCGACTGATACACGTATGTGTATGTACTAGCTAATATATATATTTTTTTTTAATGAAAAAACCTTGAAGGAAAGTTCTATGTTAAATCCTTTATTAAAAAACAACACATTTTAGTTTGATATTTTTTTTCCATACATTTCAGGAATTTTCAACACTACTATTGCTTAATTAAAAAATGAAAAGATTTTGCTGATTAAAACGCTACAACTAAACCCGTATCATTTTTTCTTTGAGTATAAATAAACAATTTATTTTCCATCTGTCAACATCGTAAAAATCACTAATTAATAAATTCTGGATAAAAAGTAAATAAAAATAAAAGAAATATTTTAGTTCATGTAATAAAAAAATTTAATTAACATTTCTAAAAAGATCGATGTAAATGTTACTCATTGAGATTTTCTTCTATAAACTGTACACGAACTGTTTGTACTCGTACTAATACAGGTTTCAGTACGTAAACAGTAATTTGTAAACGGTCAATTTGTAATTTAAAGTTAATTTTGTACAAAAATTGTTTTATCTGTTAATTATTTTGTTTTTTATCATATACGTATTTGTTTAAAATAAATGTATATAAAATATTTTTGATTGAATATCTTTATTTATATTTAATACAGTTATTTCTAATTCTTCCACACACAGTGTGTTTTTATAATTTATAAACTAACAATTATATCTGCTTGGTTAAATGTAGTTATTCAAGTTAAAAGATATCATACTTGTTTTTATACAAGACAAATTAACGGACATCAGATTATAATATTATTTATTTATTTTTAATTACTTTCAATAGGTACTAGTTTATTGCAGATAGTTTATTGCGTACTACCGACATCTTCTATAACAGCATTAACACAAAAACGTAGTAGTCAATTTTTATTACATTTATATACTAACAAACCGTAACTTTTTTATTTAAAACGTGGAACACTGCGACAAAAATACAATTTTATTATTTTTAATAAAATCATTTAAGTTTTTCGTTTATTATCATCGTACTTGAAGATGAATTAGAAACCAACCATAAGTAATAATAAAAAAAAACAAAATAAAAACAGTTATTTATATACACACAAATATATGTAGTATAGAAAATATAACATTTTCGCAGTGTATTCTACATAATGCGTAACACTTTTCTTGAAAGATAGGATCACTAACAAGCCTTTATCTTTCATCTTGAAATTTCTGGGTTCGTATAGCGGTCAGGCGTAGCATTTTTGACGCGTTAAAAAGCTTTTAGTGTACTCTACGCTGGAAGAGTACCCGGTTACAAAAAAATTTCTTCTAACCCTTGAAAAATATAGGAAAACACCGTTAAAGACGAAAAAATTTTTACATTTTAACTTATGAAATTAATAAATTTTAGCAAAAAGAATTTTAAAGTATAAACAAAACTTTATTGTTTTCCCCGATAAAATGAAATTTAATTAAAATTAAAATTTGCATTAGTTAATATCCTTTTCATTGTTTAATTTAGTTTTTAAAATACATATTAACATCGAGACGGTATTACTAATATGACATAACATAAAAAAGAACATTTAGATTAACATAACAAATATTAAATCTTCCAATACGTTGTTTACTATTCTAATAACGCTTGAACAAAAGAGAGATTCGATCCATCGCTTACAACTGGCAACAACAAACAGCATTCAGATGTACACAAATAGAATATATTTATATGTTACTTATAGAAAGGTAATTTGCAATAGATACAAAATATAAAAATTAATTAATCTGACCTTTGCATTCGTTTGCATCACGTGCAGTAGCTCTTCCCCACGGTCGATCAAAATGAAAGGGTTTGCATCGTTCGCAGTCACGACCGGCAGTATTATGTTTACAATCGCAAACAAGTTGACCCTGCGGACCGGACGGTATACAACGAGATGCATGTCCGTTACACTTGCATCGTCCGCCTACCGCTAAATCGGAAACGGCGTAATGATAAGTCATAACGGACGACATGGTACCGGTGGACGTCGTCGAAGTAGTAGTGGTAACGGTCGGCGGTATAGGACCGGTCAAACTATTCGGACCGTCGGCCGAAATACTGGCTGCAGCTACCGGTTCCGATTCGTCACCTCCTGCGGTCACATTATCGTCTTCTTCGCCAGGACGTCGCGGTGAATCGTCAAAATGAAGTCGATTGAATACGACTTTAACGTCCGTAGCGGTCACCCAGTCTTGAAGAACAGGACTGTTATCGAAATCCGGAGCGCTCGGTCGTCCTTCTAAAGTGCTGAAAGCGATCCGCGATGTTAAAGGCGGTTCGCCTCCAGTAAATCGATGAGAATCGGTACAAAGAGCTTCTTGTTCGTTAGCTTTAGTTATGGTGGCGCGATTCGGACGACCGTAAACTCTTCTACATTGAGAACTGTAGAACTGGAAAGGTTGCCAAGTTTTACCATAATCCATACTTTTGTATATCGCGATCGAATCGGGTTTTGCCGCGCGCGGGCAAAATTGTAAACTCACATAAGTCAACTCGTATTTTTTCCCGAGGCTGAGAGACAGAGTGACGTTATCGGGAGGCGCGTTAAACCCGGTGGAAATTGGTACCGGTTCGGATCTCCAACAAGTCACGTTATTCGGATTATTCAAATCGGTTAAATAAGCCGGAGGATACCGTCGACGCGGTTGAGAATCGTCGCAGGTATGACACGGGCCATCAGGAAGATCGCAATAACGAGAAGGTCCGGAACCGGCACCGCATACGCTAGAAGCTTCGACGGGGTTACCGAAAGCGGCGTTAACGAAATCAGGAATACACTTTTTAGGACGGTCCTCGTCGTAACACGGATCCGGAGGCGAATGTTGAGCGGCGAACATTTTCAAATAGCTCTCGGCCCCCGCAGGACCGAGCACCGCTGCAGCCAATACCACCAAGAGGAAGGCCATGGCGCGCGGAGACATCAGACCGCGGCAGCGTACATTTCTCCTCACTACACGACTCGACCGCGCTCGGAACGCAACTGAGACCGCTGTCGTAGCTGACTGCGCGAGAGGCGGGGCCACCGATCTCGACTCTCCCTCCCTCCACTTAACCGTCTCTCCCTCTTAACCGTAACACCTACTACACAACCTATACCTATCTATCTACCTTCTGCCTTAATTGCATCTCTCACTGAGCTCTAATTGGACTCGATAATAGCTATTATTAAAAGTTGAAGCTATCACTTCCGATTTCACTCGCAACATCTACGAGACGCTACATAACTACTCGCACACTGACCCATTAAACGAGATTACGAATTACACATCCGACATCTATCGCGTGCCTATTTTTTAAACTAGTTCAAGAGTTTGAAAGTAAACAAATTCAACGAACCGACATAAAAAATAAAAATATATCCAGCTAAAAAGAAATGTAGAAGTAAATAATTAAGATAAATATTGCAAATTGTAATTTAATACTTTACAAAAATAGTGGTAAATTTAACCTATACGCAGAAGACATTTTAACTAAGAATTACTCAAACTATTTTGCATTAAAAAACACGCAAAAAGTTATTTAATCTCAGGATGAATGAAAAAAAATTAACGATATTTATAAAAAACTGATCAAATATATCAAAACAAGAAATTAGTTCCACATGAGAAAAAATCAATTTTAAATTAAAAGTTAGACATATGCGTGTTATAAAAAAAGATGTTATAAATATGCTGCAATATACAAACCTACAGATGACTATCCTTGAAAACAAAAAATCTTTTTTGATTTTTAATCTAGCAAGGACAGATCTTTTTTGCTGTATAATCACCTTTCATTCAATTCAAGGAAAAATTAATTCAATTTGCTCCAATGTGAAAATAATTTAATTCTAAATTTTATTCTAATAATTTAATTCTAAGTTGATTTTTTTTTTTTTTAATATTTTGGTGAAATTTAATTTCCAATAAGAAATATAATCTCTTAATTATAATAAACAAATTGCCATTTAAATTTATTGCGAAAATACACACTACATCAGTAACTTTTATTCGATTTTACTAAAAACAGAAATAAAAAAAAATAATAATAATAATAAACTTGTCTTTTGTAAAAGCTTTTGCAAACTCGATTTGATTCAAATCGAATCGTTTAGGATAACCACAATTTTATGAATGAAAAACAAAAAGATTATTTCAAGCTATCTTCTCAATTTCACTCGGGAATTCATGCACTATCTCTCTTAATGTACTATACAAAAAAATGATACTTTAAAATTTCATACATTCTCCTCATTCATCTTACCGCATTATCGAGTTATCTAGATAAATCTGATTAAACATTTTCTAATGTTCAAAAATTACGTTGGTAAATAAACATTCAAATCAGACCTCAATTGTTAATTAAATTTAAGGAAACGTTGACACAAATACACAGTGTTAACAAGTAGGAAACCCTCGTAAACTTCAACCCTTTGTAAAAAATTTAAAGCGGGAGAGAAAAGCCCCCGTGAGAGACAAGGAAACCCTCTTGTCTCTAGTCAAGGGAGTTCTTTTAATCCCTTTATCACAAAATTTAACCCTTAAATAACTATTCAATATAAACATAGAAAAATTAAATTTAGTCGATGCTCCTATTTTTGGCACGAGAGACTACCACATAGACAATTGGAGGGAGGGTCAAATTAAAAATTTTAATGGTAGGAGGATAGTGACATATCATTTTAGAGAGCTTCAAAAAAAAAATTCTGTACAAAAAACATCACGCTACGGCAATCAATTACCGGTCGTTAAATATTTTTGATATCCGCTTCAAAAGCGGTCTCTTAAATAATTTTTCATCGGTAAAAAGATAAAATTTAGCAAAAGCTCCTACCTCAAATGAACTGTTTTTAGGTATATGACTATTGCTTGGGGTGTACAATAGATCACTTTTGAAAATAGCTGTAAAAATATCAAACTGTCGTAATTTTGGTTAGGATGGTCATAATCTAATTATAATTTTTACAGTAAAATTTCAATTGCCTTTAATTATCTGATACGATTCGATCCTGTTCATTTAAAATGAAAATTTCAGTTTAGTTGTCTCTCTCATGGGGCCCCCTGAGGGCTTGAGGGAGGGTGACCTCATACAGAAAAACAGATAACTTTGATAAATGGAATTTTTCTATATAGTACAGTAAATTAGGCATTAAAAAAAGGTAAACCGTGCATTTTATGAGGTAGTTGTTTTTTTATGTAAAGGAGGTCAAACCTGAATTTAAATTTAAGCTTTTGGTTGGAGGGACCCCCATTCAGCCACCATCTTAAAAATAACGGTTTAATCAGTTTTTCGTTTATCCAACTCCTACAAAAATTTTTTACGCTGCTTTTTTGTAAATAATAATATTATCTAAAACTTATATTAACAACTTTTAGTTGTAACTCTTATAATAAAAAGTTACAAATAAAAATAATTTTAAATTTAAGGGATGATGTCTTTAAAACATAACAAATTTTTTTCTATTTATGTTATGAAAACTTTACATAAGAGCATTTTTATAGGATTTTTCTTAACGAATAATTTGATTTATTAATGTTTGAATTTTCTTTATTTTTTGAGGTGTTTTAGCACTTTAAAGCGAAGCAACTAAAGGGTAAATGAGATACATAAATGTACAAAAATGTTATTTATATTTTAGACACTTATTATTTATGCATTTAGTTATAAATAATATTTTAATGTATATCGATTTATAAATTATCGTAATACTAATATATTAATTATATCATTATTCACACACGCGCACGTGCACACACATATCTATAGTCTACATTTATACGTTATACTAAATATTTATATACTGTGATATTTTTATTGAACTCATTTCCATACAATCCTTGAGATAGAGTTAAGTGCGTTTTTTTTCTAAATGTGGTATCTCGTGTAGGTCTAATCCACAAACCATCTCTCAATCAATTATTGTAGCCCGGGATTTGGAAGGTCCAGGCTGTGGGTTCAAATTCCATGGGAAAATCGTCGAAAATACTTGCATCTCTATCAGTATTAGGTTCAATATCTTCTTCAGGTGACACATCATCAATGTTTATGGTAATAATGAAGGCGAGTCATCTGCTACTTTTTCTTCATTTAATAAATCCAAAATATCTACTACATTTTCACAGGTTTCACCGTCTCAATGCTGGCAGATGACTGAGCATTTCAGTTATGCTTTTTGGTATCTCAGACTGCACGGCACTTTGTTTTGCACCTGCAAAACATTAACTTCAATTGTTTTGGAGGTACAGGTACCTTGATGCACTGTATTGATAGAAATGTTCGAGGAGGTTTTCTTCCAACCCCACAATTCAGGGTCGTTGAATCGTCTGATCCAAGTTTGAACCTGATGATCAACTCTCATTGAATGTAGATTAATCGCATCTTTTATTGGAGGAAGTGAAGATAGATTGAATTTGGATTTAATAACTGATTTTTTGAACCGTTTATAACGGAGAGCATTGATTGATTGTTCCGATTTATCTCCACTAAATAAAGTGATGAAAACCGTTCACCTACTAGGCTCAGAAGGTTTTTTTTATAGATGGGAGAAATACCATTTACGTACAAAGTGTCGGACATGCTAACAGGTTCCGCAAGATGTTATTGAGTACGTATGTGTGACTGCGCCCTACCGACTAAACCTCTAACACTGATAGTCCTTCCCCTTTCTGGAAACTGCTTGTGGCATTACTTCAGAAAGGGGAAGCTTACCTTCCTGCACCGAGTATCAGAGTGACCACGGGTTCACTGCATCCAGGCGACCCACACAGGTTCGGGAGGCACCCTGGACACTCACCCGCAGCCCTGTCCCCCGCACCAGAGCTCTCAGGCGCCCGTCTGCTTTTTTGCTTCTTTCTCCGACCGGAGCATCTCCATATGGACCAAGCCATAGTAACCATAGCATCCCAGAGTTCTTCTTTGGTTAGCCTGGAATCCATAAGTCCGTCGGCGGGAACCCCTCGTACACATGAGACTCCAATTTTGTTTTTGTTTTTCTTTGTAATTAGCTCCAGAAAGCGGAGATTACTTTCCTGCTCCGAGCATCGGAGTGACCGCGGATTCACCGTATCCAGGCGACCCCTTACATGATCGAAGGACCCCTAGACACTTGCCTGCGGCCCTGTGCTCCGCACCAGAGCTCTCGGGCATCTGTCTGCTTTCCTTATTTCTTCCGCCATCCTAAGTCTCTCCATGACTGCTCTGGAATACCTGGTCGCAGCAAGCCAGGATCTTCTTTGGCCAGCATGAAATCCGTAAGCTCCTCAGGCGGGAATAAAATCGTCGTACCCAGGAGTTCACGCATTTCGCCTCTCTCCATAGCGAAGCGGGGACACTAAAAGAAAACACGTTGCGCCGTTTCTTCCGTTCCGTAATCAGGACAGCTTTCCACGCGGTCTAGTCCAAAAATATATAAATACGCCCTGAAGCTCCCATGGCCCATCAGCATCTGAGTGAGATAAAAATCCAACGATCCATGGTGTCTCGCAATCCATCTGCTAATATCACGAATTATCCTGTGGGTCCACCTGCCCTTCGTCCCCTGTTCCCACCTCTCCTGCCATGTCGTCAAAGAGTCCTCCTCGATCGCCGCCTTCACCATCTTCCTATCTGCAAGGGTCAAACCACCAGACTCGCGCATTCTGGTCCGTAATGCAACCACAAGACCCACCGGTCAAATACTGATGACCTCGAGCGCCTCTCTGGATGTAGTTCTATAAGCAGATGCCACCCACAGACAGCATCTCCTGTGTAGCGATTCAAGAATCGCTCTATACTTGCGGTATTTAATAGTAGATGCCCATATTTCCACCCTGTAAAGAACTGCAGCGTAGGTAACCCCAGTCAAGAGCCTTCTCCTCTTCTGCCGGGGCCCCCCACAGTTCGGCAGGATATCCGCAATGATACGCACGGCCCTATCCGCCCGACCGCATAGGCTCAGTAAATTTGGTTAGACTTGATCGTTTAGAAAGAGATCTACTCTAGATAATCACTCTAGATTAATCTACTCTACTCTACAGACTCTACTCTAGATTACACTACTACACTCTTTCTACTCTAGATTTTTCAAAGGTTGAAAGAAATTTTAGTTTACAAATGTTGAAAGTTGCGCGAAGTTGAATTGAAGCCACAGAAAGCGTGGATTATTTATTATTATTATTATTATTATTATTTTTTTTTTTTTTTTTTTTTAACTGAATTCCTACGGGCATCGACTGCTAAGGTCATTAGCCCTCGTCACATTCTTTAAAAGAAATTATTATCTCCATCAGGATCGTCATATGTAAGGGTGTAAAGGGCCCTTACATTTTATTTAAAAACACAAACTTCACAATAAACATTAAAACATAAAAGACAAGGACAATCACAAACACTTACGGGGTGTAAAGGGCCCCAATATTAAAATTTGAGATAGGTTCTCAAAAGACCATGAAATTAAAATTAAAATTAATCTTATCAATACCATATCTTTCTTTCTTTCTTCTACGAAGTCTCATTTATAGTTTGTTTAAGCACACCCGGGGCGACCAGAACCGCCGTTGAGCAGTATATCAGTCGTGCCAGGGTGCCGTGGCAGTTGAATCCTTCTTATATCAGGCCATAGGCATGCACGGCGTACACCCATAGCCTCGCGCCCTCAATCCACCCTTGAGGGTCCCCCATGCCATCATCGGACACACCCCGACTCACTGCTCTTGAATGCAGGTGAGCCAAAATGGCCTAGGCAAGAGGGCTACCTCCCATCACTATACGTGCCACGCTTCGAGACTCCCTTATATGTATATATAAAACTACCGCTTAGAGTATCTTTTACCACAGCTTTAAACTTCCATTTTATAGACTTTTAAGAAGTCCACTGGCGTGTAAAAATTCAACTATATTTTCTTCATTTCCATTATCCAGATCAGCACTAATATTATTTGTAAGACGGAACCTCTTTCTGAGGTCCTCATATATGGTACACTCTTCTATTAGATGCTTGATTGTCAGTGTTTTATTACAAACACCGCACATTGGTCTCACTTCGCCGGTTAACAAATATAAATTTGTTAATCGCGTGTGACCGATTCTAAGTCTGGTCACCGCTACTTGTTCACGGCGAGTCAACTTAAAGTCGCTTTTCCATTTATAAGGAGAAGTTTTAACTGAGTTTAATTTTGTATTTAAACTCCTCCATTCAGCGTTCCACTTGTTTTTTACTATGTTTGTTAGACGGTTTTTAACATCTGCCACTCTTACAGGAAATGCATCCAAATCATCGCAGACTGTTGCCTTTCTGGCAGCTTCGTCTGCGATTTAATTACCTGTAATACCAGCATGCCCCGGAGTCCATACAAAAACGCATCGCTGTCCTCGTTGTTTTAGTACGTATAAAATGGACAGGATGTTTGCAATTAGGACATCCTTAATGTTCTTGTTCCGAATTGCGACGAGTGCACTTAATGAATCGGAACATATTAGCACTCTCTCTTCGCAATAGTGTTCACTGTAGCGAAGAGCTTGCTGAATTGCAGTGAGATCTGCCGTGTAGACACTGGCCACATCTGGTAGTCTCCAAGAGTGGGCTTCTTCATTTACATATATCGAGCATCCAACACCATGTTCGGTTTTAGAACCGTCAGTATAAATTCTAATATGTTCTTCGTAATTACTGACGGTTGCCAAAAATTCCTGCTGGATGATCACTGCTGGTTTCTTTTTTATTTCTCCTTGAGAGAGATCCAAACTTGTATTTACCGCTGGCAAAAGCCATGGCGGTATTTCTCTAGTAGAAATTGCTAGAGTCTCTGGTATAGCAATTTCATATTTTCTTCTTAATTCGTGGTACCTAATTCCGGCTGGTCTGGAATAGGTAGCACGACGTTCGTATAATGCAGCCATGGGATGAATCTTAAACAATTTATTATTTATATGAGCAGGGAAAGCCCATATATTTGCTGCATATCTTAACAAGAGGATCTCTCTTCTATAATGTAGTGGCATTATTCCGGCTTCAGACATCAGACTAGCCGCCGGACTTGTGCGGAAAGCACCTGTTGCATATCTTATTCCGCTATTATGAACTACGTCTAACTTTCTTAAGTGCGACTTTCTAGCGGATGAATATACGATACATCCGTAGTCTAGTTTAGATTGAACCAATGCTTTATACAGTCTCAATAATGTCTCTTTTTCTGAGCCCCAATTTAAGTTCGATAAACATTTTATAATGTTTAGGGCTCTTTTGCATCTATCACTCAAGTCCTGTATATGTAATCCCCATGTAAGGGATTTATCCAATACTAGTCCTAAATACTTTACGCTGTCTTTATATTGTATTGGATTATCATCAATTGTTAACGCCGGACTTTGATGAGGAATTCTCTTCCTACAAAAGTGTACACAGCACGTTTTTTCTGGTGAGAATTGGAATCCGTTATTCCTTGCAACTTCATTTAGAGCATTGATCGCTCGTTGCAATTTGTACCTCACCATAGCAGTCTTGTTGCTGGCATATACGATTGCCAGATCATCAACATAGACGCTTTTGCTAATTTCTACTGGAATGGCTAATATCAATTTATTAATGGCAATGGTAAACAAGGTACCGCTCAACGGCCATTTTCCAATATTCTTTCACATGAATATTCATTTTTGACGCGTCCTTGGAAGGTACGGTCATTCATGTAGTTGCTGAGCAGTATAGGCAGATTGCCACGAATGCCCCATTCATGTAACTGGAGTATTATACCATGACGCCAGGTCATATCGAAAGCCCTCTGAAGATCAAAGAAGACTCCGACACAATGTTTCCTTGTAATAAAGCTGTTATATATAATGTCCTCTAAGCTGATCATTTGATCAGTGGTAGAATGGTATTGTCGAAAACCTGCTTGATACGGTGATATCAGGTTTTCTTTTTCCAAAACCCAGACGATTCGATTATTAATCATTTTTTCCAATATTTTCCCCATAGCACACGACAAAGAAATAGGACGGTAGCTATTGGGGTCTGTTAAATTTTTATTTTTCTTTGGTACTGGAACAACATGAGCTTTTTTCCACTGCTGCGGGTACGTTCCATCCCGCCATATTTTATTATAAAGTTCTAATAATCTACACTTTGCAGTGGTATTCAGCTGCCTGATCATATTATAGTGGATTTCATCCGGACCAGCAGCTGTGTTACCTGCTTTTTCCAACGCTTTCGCGAATTCTTCCATTTTAAATGGTACATTATATGAGTAATTATACTCAGTTCTAAAATTTAGTAGACCTTCGAGTTCTTCTTTTTTGGTTCGAAAACCTTCCTCGTAGTTGGCCGTTTTGCTGGCCTTTTCGAAATGATTGGATAACAGCTCTGCAATTTCATATGGAGTATCTTTTATTTCATCTTCATCTTGAAGGCTAGTTATGGGAGCAAAATTATTACGCCCACAAATCGCCTTCAATTTCCTCCAAACATCTGATGCAGTAGTAGTTTTGTCGATGGATGACACGTATTGCTGCCAGGATCGTTTTTTCGAATCTATCATAAGACGTTTTGCATACGCCCTGTATTTCTTAAAGGCAACAAGATTTTCTATACTAGGACGCTTCTTAAAGGCGTTATACGCCCTTTTCTTTGTTTTTATAGCTTCACTTATTTCATCGTTCCACCATGGAACGGGTTTCTTTGTAAGTTTCCCAGATGTTTTGGGAATATATCTCGTTCTAGCTGTGAAGCTCGTCCAGGAGCAGGAACAGTAGCCGCAGCCTGAGCATAAGATGTTGTTGCTCTGGGTTTGCGGGCGTTAACAATCTTTTTGGCTTCGATGTAGCTGACTTTCTGCAGTGTTTTAACTTCCTGCACAGCTACTTCTTTTTTGTAGACAGGACAATTCCTGGATCTACATGAATGCTGTCCCTTGCAATTGATGCATGTAGGGGGCTCTTTACACGGCTCTCCCTCATGCACCTCTTCGCCGCACACGCATATTTGCGTTCTCTCACATTTGATGGCGGTGTGGCCAAAACGTTGGCACTTGAAGCATCGCATTGGTTGCGGGATAAATGCCCGCACATCCAATCGATGTATCCCCGCTCTAATCTTCTCCGGCAAGGTAGGCCGGTTAAATGTGAGAACATGAGAGGCTGAAGGTAGGACCTCGCCATTCCTCCTCATGTTCAATCGGCGACACTCTATGACTCCCTGCGTTGACAACTCCTCAACAATTTCTTGTTCCGTACAATTTAGAAGGTCCCGACAGACGACCACACCTCTTGAGGTGTTGAGCGTACCGTGGGGATCAACATGCACAGCCAGTTCTCCAATCTTTTTAAGCCCTAAAATCTTTTGATACTGGACATCATTTACAGTCTCAACATGAAGTCCCATGAAGGTCTTCCTTATTTCTTTTACAGGGCCACCAGCGCATTTGGTTATCTCCCGAGCGATGAGAAAAGGACTCACCCGCGAAAAATTTCCATCCTCCTTGGTAATAACCAAATATTTAGGTTTCGGTGTATTATTGCTCTTGAAAAAAACTTTTTGTAAGCTTTTTCTAGCCTCAATCTCTATCCTTTTAGTTTCCGCACTTTTTCTCCGTTTTGCCTCAGGCGAAACGGCTGGTTCTAAACGAGGGTGTTTACGTGCACCCTCTGCCACGTTGGTTTGTTCAGGAAAATTCATGAACATTGATCCCTTCTGTAGCAAGGCTAGCCGCCGGGGTACACCCCCACTCCGGGGCTACTAACCTTGGAGGTCCGATCCGGTACTCCGGTGGAACCGGCATATGTCCTGGCAGAGAGCGGATGCGCAGTCTCTGCACTGACTCCAGGCTCCTACTCACCGAAGCTTTCAGAGCTCCCATGCACCGACATACATGGGCACCATTGCTACATGCTTGCCATCGCAGGGGGCATGTGGACAACGGAAGGGTCTCCGTTACACCTGCAATAACATTGACCCTGGCCGCCACATCGCCAGCTCTAAGAGTGGTATAAATCCATTTCCAAAATCGTTTGTTATTCCATTTCCTGCAGGTAGCCAAAAATCCAGTCCGTTTAGTGACCTGAAGTTGGAACCAGGTCAAACTTAGCAAAGCATAACCGAGGAATTTACTCGGAACCCCGTTAGCCAGCTATATGTGATGTACAAAGGTACAGCTGTTGCCGCCCTGGACGTGGAACATAGATGTTGTGTTCCGGACGTGGGGATTATCTACCTCAGGGCATTATTATTATTATTAAATACATAAATAATTAAGTGCCTAAAATATAAGAGAATAATAATATAAAATGAAAGAATTTGTAAAATAAATATTAATAAAATTTTTATACACTTATCTTCCTCATTGACTGTTTATTTGCTCGTTTTAAAGTGCTAAAACACCTCAAAAACTTGAGAAAGAAAGAGTAGTCCCCTCAGAATTAAAAAGAGTAGTCAGCTTATTTGGTAAAAAAAAAGCTCTATAAAAAAAAAACTCCAATGTAATTTTTTCATAAGATAAATAGAAAAAAGTTATTACGCTTTAAAAGCATTCATCCCATAATTAGATTTAGACTTATTTTTATTTGTAACTTTTTTATTATAAAAGTTAAAAAACAAAAAGTTATTAATAAAAGTTTTATAAATATTATCACCTACAAAAAAGCTCTTCACAAAAATTGCATGACTTGTAATTTTCAAGATAAACAAAAAATTGATTAAACCCTTATTTTTAATATAGTGTCTGAATGAGGGCGCCCTAACCCAGAAAGCTGAAATTTAAATTCAGGTTTGACCCTTTTTACATAAAAAAAAAATCGCTGCCTACCAAAAATGCATTATTACTGAACTAATAGTTAACTGTTGAAAAGTTTTTAAAGGTTCTCATCATTTATTAACATTATATGAAGATTTCATTTTTATTATTATTTAGGTAACCGTTCAATTATCACGATAAAAATCATGTACGCACCTTGTATGAAACAATCCATCGGTTAGTAAAGGTTGAATACAGATTTACTCTACTTGTGTGCTGAGATAATTAGTAACAATTTAATGTAATTGTTCTTTTTTCGCGTAGTATAATTTTACTGTTTCGTAGACATAATAATTATCTAAATTATATTTACCCAGTGATGTATTATACTTACTTAAATTAAAAAAAATAAAACCTGGAATGGATTAAAATTATAAGTACCTACCTATATAAGATTTTTACTTTCCTGGTATCAGACAAGAAAGCTCTGCCGCAAAAGAGGATGGTAATCAGTCAAAAAATTGGATATGGGTTTTTTTACATTTCTCGACGTTTCCTGGCCCAGGAACCCCAAAAGACAAAAATAAGTGGGGTAATGTTCGTACGTACATGTATTGGCATGTTTGAAGCTTAATATCTTTTGACTGGATAAACCGACTTTGATGAAATTTTGTACAGAGACTAGTGATTATGAGAAAATTTGTTGCTAAACTTTTTGAGGGTCAATATTTCTATAAGGGTTTGGGAGTTAATTTTATCAAAATTTTTCAAACATAATCCCACTTTATAAAAAGCTCAACACATGCGTGCATGCTTTTCTTATTATTTTTTTAAAAACATTTGATCTCAAAATTTCCCTTTCACCAAAAATTTAGAAAAGCTATCTTTATATTTATTACATATTTTTTAACCGATTTTTTTAAAATATCTTCCTAGGCATAGTAGAAGTGCAATCGATCCGAAAATAAAATACTTTAGGGGCAATATTGGGGGTGGGGAGTCGATCTAACTTTAAAAATATTGTTTTTTTTTTTAATTTTTCAAAATATTTTTTTTATTTATTTAAATTTCTAATATTATTAAAAGTATTTAATATTATCAAAAGCCTAAATAATAAGATTATAATATTATAACAAAATTTCATTAAAATTCACCCCCATTCCCTCAAAAAAAATCTTAGATAACTTTTTATTAGTTATATATGTTTTTAGTGGAACTCTTTTTATTTTCTTCCAATTAACATAGTCAACTTTGAAAAAAAAAATCTGTAAGGTGATTTTGGAAGTGGGGAGTACAGAAAAAATAAACCAAAAAAAAAAAACATTTTTTTAATTTTTTAAACTATTTTTAGTATATTTAAACATTATAAATGATAATTTTACAATAAAAATTTATCATAAACTTTCCCTACCCCAAAAAAAATCACACGTATTATTTTTTCGCATCTAAGAATAAATAACCAATACCAGAAAAGTATTACAATTTTGTTGCCAGCTTTTTTTAACCAGTGAAATTTTAAGACCCTTTTTTCTTTTTTTTTTGTTTAACCTCCGGGACCACCGTTAGGTATAGCGTCAGAGGATGAGAAAAAATATTTGTAGCGTGTTTGTGAAAAATGTCATGCCTGACCGGGTTTCGAACGCGGGACCTTCGGATGAAAGGCCGAGACGCTACCACTCCCGCCACGGAGGCCGGTGGAATTTTAAAACCTTTTTTTCCTGTTTAGCCTCCGGGAATTACCGTCAGGTATTACTTCAGAGGATGAATGAGGATGATTTGTATGAATGTAAGTAAAGTGTAGTCTTGTACAGTCTCAGGTCGACCATTCCTGAGATGTGTGGTTGATTGAAACCCAACCTCAAAAGAACACCGGTATCTACGATCTAGTATTCAAATTCGTATAAAAGTAACTCCCTTTACTAGAATTTGAACGTTGGAACTCTCGACTTCAAAATCAGCTGATTTGCAAAGACGCGTTCACCACTAGATCAACCCGGTAGGTTGGAATTTTTAAGACCTGAAGAATAAAATCATAACTATATTGTTTTGACAACTAATTTACGAGGTTTGTGAGAAAAGTAATGAGACTGACTTTACTTACCAAAGCTTTTACTTTTTTTAAACAACAAAATTATCCCCTTCAAAGTAGTTCCCTTGGGCAGCTATACAGCGCGGAGTCGTTGTTCCCACTCCTGGTAGCAGCGCTGGAAGGTTTCAACTGGTAGGGCTTTTAACTGGTCGGTCACAGTCTTTTGAATGTTCTCCAGAGTTCCAAAACGATGTCCTTTTAAGAAATTTTCAATTTCGGGAAAAGGAAAAAGTCACAAGGACTCAAATCAAGTGAATAGGGGGGTTGAGGAACCGTAGGAATGCGTTTTGAGGTCAAAAATTCCGTGATGAAATGGTCGTGTGACATGGGGCATTGTCATGATGAAGCATCCACTTGTCTGCAATGTCTGGTCTCACGCGAATCACTCTTTTCCTGAGTCTTTCAAAGACACCTTTGTAAAACACTTGGTAGACAGTTTGTCCTGGAGGAACAAATTTTTGCACGATACCACTACTGTCAAAAAAGCAAATGAGCATGGTTTTGATCTTTGATTTGCTCATTCGACATTTTTTCAGTCGAGGAGATGACGGAGTGTGCCATTCTTCGCTCTGCCGGTTTTTTTCAGTATCTTACTCAAATATCCAGGATTCCTCACCTGTGATCACACGATTGAAGAATTCTTGATCATTGCCAATCCTCTCAAGAAGATCAACGCACACGTTTCTTCGATTGTCCTTCTGTTCCGTTGTGAGTTTTTTCGGCACCAATTTCGCACAAACCTTTCGCATGTCTAAATCGTCTGTCAAAATTTGATGTACGGTGAAAGTGTTTAAATTTAACTGTTTACTCACTTACTCATCCTTATTGTTAAACGATGCTCTGATCTCACAGAACCCCACACGTTCAACGTTTTCGTCAAATTTTGAAGTTGGATGTCTCCCTGAGCGAGGTTGATCTTCAACATGTTCTCGGCTTTCCAAAAATGGTTTGTGCCAACGGAAAACTTGTGCTCTTGATAAGGAATGTTCTCCATAGGCCTGTTTCAACTTTTCAAAGGTCACACTCGCGGATTCTCCAAGTTTAACACAAAACTTAATTGCACAACGTCGCTCTAAATTCCGAAGCCCCATTTTCGTAACACACAACAAAAACACAACTTAACTGATGGCGCTGTCAAAAATAATATGTTTGAACGAAGTTGAAACTCGTACTCAGCATGTCGAAGGGATGAACAAACCGGTCTAGCACTGACCGGTAGACACAGCGTTGCCAGATCACTCGCAGTGTTACCAATCTCATTACTTTTCTCACACACCTCATATGTGCAGGTTTAATTCTGTCTATATAACAGTTTAAAATAATACTAATAAATCTTTTAAGTAAATAAAAACAATCTGTAATCTTTATATGGAGCCTATATCCGAGTGCATATTTGTTTCTTAAGATGTTTACAGTAAGGATGGAATAATACGGGCCTCGAGACAGAGAGAGCTCTGAGAAACCCCTGACTTGATTTCGAAGAACGTGGCCAACTCTTAGTTATATTTCACCTGAGATAAACGTCCTTCTAGATACCCGTGTAGAATAGGATAATAAGGTTGAGGAAGCTTAATCTTCTTTAATTTATACAAAAGGCCAGGATGCCAGACCTTGTCAAAGGCCTGTTGGATGAATAAGAAGAGTGCCTAACAGTATTTTTTTCTTCAAAGCTTCTGCAGATAACGTTTACGAAAACAATACATTTTAACAATACATCGTTCTAATACATCTTTTTTACACGATCAGAATACTTTTTTTCAAAATAAAAGTTCTAGTTAGAAGAACAATTTACTAGATATATTTCGAAATTTCAAACAGGGTTTCTATTATCCATCTTACGAGGAGTTTTTTGAGGTCTACATGCCATTGATGAATTAGTAAGGAAATTTTATGGAAATGAGAATTAAAGCAAAGTTTTAAACAATTATTTTATGACATTTTTTTCGGAATTTTAACTTAGGACGTCTCACTTCTGAAAAAAATAAAACATCTGATATCTGAAGGGATACCCGGTAATACTGTAAGAAGTTTTTAAATAACCATCTATATAACAAAAAAACTAAGAAATTGAAATTGGAATATTAATTTATAATACCGTAATTTAATTACAGAAAATAAATATTCTCTAACGAAAATAAAATACTGCAAGCATCTTATGATGAATAAATTGTTTTTAAATATGATAGAAAGTAAGGTAGGCAATTAGCACAATATATATGTATTCATGGACAGTATCGCAATCTTTAAGGTGTGACAGCTGAAATATTTTTATTAAATTTAAAAAATTTTATTTTTTTTTAACCAGTAACCGCTGATTGTCCAATTACAGTTACTATTTTTAACAAAAAGTGTTAAATATAATATAAAGATTATACCTTCGTTATCAAAACATTGTAACTATTGTACAATTTTCGCAATAGAAGCATATTTTTTTGTCTTTCAAAAAGGTTTATTCCTCTCATATATCTTCAAAGATCAATAACTAATTAAAAAACCCACTTACCAACAATTCTTTTATACAGAGTAATTCAGGAGGATACGGCAATACTTTGACAACTCATTCTAGAGGCTAAAAATAAGAAAAAAGATCCTGAATTACTCTGTATATACGTTCAAGCGCTCTCAAAATAAAATTCCATCATCAGGAACTTAAAAAATGTATGTTATCATCTTAAAATAAATCTTCGTCATATAAATTTGTTATGTAACGTAATATAATATAACAAGTGGTATAATATAATTAATAACATTGAGACATTCACAATTACAGGACGTTAAGTCGACATAATTTTACACATTTGGCGACCACTATTAAAATTTTTAATTAAAAAATCATACCAACGGATTTTTAATTATTAATTATGTAATCATACCAACGGGCCATGTTTGATAAAATTATTATAAATCTTCAAAGATTCATATTTATTTATTTACTTCATTTTTCGTTTAAGAGGATTTGTATTTTAAATTTATTATTTTAATCTTTATTCAAGAATAATAATAAAGGTAATTTTTACGCGTAATATAATTAACATATGGAGATAAAATTAGAAAAATATTCTTATCTAAAAATATTCGTATGATTATTTTCAATTTTGCTACTAAAATAATTTCTATCTTTTATTTTGTAAGATTAAATGAGTGCTACAAATTTTTAATACATTATTAAACAGCATTGATCTACGACTATGTAGATACAAAGTTATTTTTGCTTGATAATAAAAGAGCTTGCATAATTAAATTACATAAGTAATTAGTAAAAAAAAATCGAGCACCAAATAAAAGATGTTTTATACATTTTATTGTGTTAGTAATTCCTTAGAAATAGTCTCAGAATAACTATTTATAACGTGGAAAGTAATGGTGTGTGTGATTATGAAAGCGCACATGTTATGCGGTCAGTATTTTTACCCAATATTTTTGTTTTCATACAGAATATTAATTTTTTTCCAAATATTAATGTATAACAATTAGTTCTCATTTGATTTACAAAAAAAAAATATATATTTTTATACATTTAAAAATTTTTGTATTCGATATATAAACTTGAAAAACAAGAAAACGTTCAAACACCGTTTACAAAAATTACATAAATCCTATAGTAGGTTGCAATTTCGAATATTGAAAAGTCATAATTACAGTAAAACCTGAGTTAACGGAACCTGGATTTAACAGAATACTGTCTATAACGGAAAATTTCCTTGGTTCCGTTAATTTTAACAAAGATATGATGTTAATTTTCCCTGAAATAACGGAAACCTGGCAGACTCGAAAAAAGAAAAAATCTCACGAGTTATCGGAAACGTTTTTTGAGAACGTGTGGAGTGCTGTGATTTATACAAAAAAAAACTGTATACCCGTTTAATGCTATACATAAAGTACAGTACTAAATTTTCCCACGATATTAAATATAATACGTATACTCTACGGTATATACATACTCTCTTTTTCTGTTTAGCCTCTGGAACCACCATATGGTATTACTTAAGAGGATGATATATATGAATTTAAATGAGGCGTAGTCTTGTTCAGTCTCAGGTCGACCATTCCTGAGATGTGTGGTTAATTGAAACCCAACCACCAAAGAACATCGGTATATCCAAGATCTGTTGTACAAATCCGTATAAAGGAAGCCTTTACTAGGATTTCAACCTTAGAACTCTTGACTTCGAAATCAGCTGATTTGCGATGACGAGTTAACCACTAGATCATACGGTGATCTTAGCACTATACACATTGTATACATTATACTGTACTACGCTATGTTACAAATTACTCTACATAAAAAAAAAAAGAATTAGTCATGTCAGAGTTGTAATTGATAAATTCGCATTTAACACGTTCGCTGCGGTACGGCACACATATGTGCCGTAATAGGGAGTTGCGCTGTGCTTGTCGTCGATGCGTAATTCCAGACAGTGCTGAACGGTAAGTTAACTTAACTCTTGTGCTGTACGGGCCTCATTGTTTCCGTATTGTACTTGACGACTGTGCGTTACGGCACATAATGTGGCGTATGTAATGAATATTTTATTTCTTTTTATAACTAAAAATATTTTTTAAAACGATAGTCTACGATATCTCTGAGAAAACATGTGAACTAACTCTAGATAAAACAGTTCTTTTATACACATTCTTATTTAGCGTCTATTCGTAATAATTATGAGGTGTAATTTTGCTGGATTGTTCTGTGCCAGCATGATTCTTTTATTAAAATATGTCAAATTTTAAAAGTAATTAATCGAGTCAAAAATAAATCAATTATTAATTATTTAATAATTTGGATGATGTTTATAAGCAAGCGTATAAACATTTTACGTGAAGCGATTCAGACCCGATTTCAGGTAATAAATGTTATGTTTCGTTCAGTGTTTATATTATTAAAATATACATTTGAATATATTTTTGTTAAAGAAAAATATTTCAACATATATTTAATTTAGGAATAATAAGATGGCAAATCAAAACAGTGAGTAATGGATTAGGTGGCGTAATATAATTAATTTAATTTATAAATAAGAGCCAGCAATTATAAGATTAAATAATATTATGAATAATTTATTGAACAACAGGCGTTAAAAATATATGAAAAGGAAATAAAATTGTCAGAGATTAAAAAACAATGTGAAATGCGGTACGACACAAATGTTACCGAACGAAAATCCAAGGTCAAATAGTTCAGCGTATAGAGTAAATGCGTATAAAAACTACACGCACAGTACATAACCTCAGGGACGGGTCAATATGCGGCATAACGCAAAGTAGATAATTACTGTACGGCATCACAGTTGCTCGTACAGCAAGACGGTTAAGTTCCCTATTATATCCGCCGCAGCGAACGTGTTAACACTACATAAATGTTTACATTTTTAGTAACTCGTCGCATCATAATAGGCGACGAGGGACAGACAGAGAATGTTAAAACCTTGTACAAGCGACGGCACACAATTATCGTTGTTCTGACTACTTTTCCTTTATTTCCTGTTTAACCTCCGGAACCACCGTAAGGTATTACTTCAGAGAATGTTATGTATAAATGAAGTGTAGTCTTGTACAGTCTCAGGTCGACAATTTCTGGGAGGTGGGGTTAATTGAAACCCAACCACTAAAGAACACCGGTATCCACGATATAGTTCAAATCCGTATAAAAGTAACTGCCTTTACAAAAATTTGAACTTTGGAACTCTCGACTTCGAAATCAGCTGATTTGCAAAGACGCGTTCATTACTAGACCAACCCGGTGGGTTTGTTTTGGCTACTTACAGGAAACAAACCTTTATGCCTACTGCCCATGAATCATAACTTAACACATTCATCATTCCACAGATCGAGTCACAATTTTTATTTAAATTAATTATGTAATGCCACCACTATACGTAACTTATCAGTGTCGTTTTTGTTCATTACAACAGTTTTCTTTACTGTGTGTGTGTGTGTGTATGCATTTTTATTTTCCGTTCATTCGGTGAATTTGCCATTTTAATTTTAATTTTTTATATTTACGGATCCATATTACAATTCAGTACCTAAAGCAGAGAATTGTGCAGTGCGATTGTTAGTTTAGTGTTCTTCAGGATATTATGCATTAGTGTAACAAGTATGTCATCGAAAAAAAAGAGTTGTGTTGGACTTAAATACAAAAATTAAAGTAATCGAAGCCAGCGAAAAAGACAAACTGCCCGATAATCGAAAATTTTGCGTAGGTAAGACTCAAATCTATGAAATTTAAAAAAAATAAAAACGAGTTAAAAGCTGAATGGTTAAAAGGGAGCGGTTCAAATATAAGTCATTTTCGAAAACTGGCAACGAAGAGATTAACAAAATTGTTTGGGAGTGCGAGGGCAAGAAATCTACCGATTTCAAAAGTAATTGTACAGCACCATGCAAAGGAAATTGCAGAGAAATTAGGAAGCACTAAATCAGCGCTTCAAATGGTTGGCTGGAAAGTTTTAAAAAGCGGCATCAAATGGTGTTTAGAAAAGTATGTGGCGAGACTGGAGATGTGTGTGACGAGACAGTAACCGACTGGAAAACAAAACTTGCTACTGTGACTGAAAATTACGAACCTAGAAATATTGCAAACGGGAACGAAACCGGATTTTTTTACCGAGTAAGACTCCTTGCTTGAAAGGAGAACGTTGTACGAGAGGAAGCATTCCAAGGAAGAAAGGTTGACAGTTTTTTTTTTGTTGTAGTTTTCATGACAGGAGAACTGGAAAAATCGCTTGTTATTGGAAAAGCTGATAAGCTGAGGTGTTTTAAAAACATTAATAAAGACAATCTTTCTATAGTATGGAGATCCAACAAAAAATCATGGATGACGTCGTGTATTACAGAGGAGTGGTTGCAAGGGTTTAACACGAGAATGAAGCAGCAAAATAGACACGTTCTTCTCTTTTTAGATAACATATGTCATCAGGATATTGCATTAAACCATATTAAATTAGCTTGGTTCCCACCAAATGCGACAAGCATTACCCAGCTTATGGACCAGGGTGAAATTAAATGTCTCAAATTATATTTCCACAGATTTTTAATGAAATCTCTGTTAGCAACTACTGAAACGGCACGATCAACTACTCAACTGACTAAATCTATATCAGTGCTTGACGCTGTAATTCGGCTGACGGAGGCATTTAAATGCGTATCGGCAGAGACGGTTCAACACTGCTTCCAAAAAGCAAACTTTCAATTGTACACAACTACAGAAACATGTACGACTTTACGATGACATTTAAAAACTTGCAGGAAGAACTGAACAGGGCGTCTTATGAAAATACAACTGCTGAAGATTTTGTTAACATGCACAACAACATTAGAAACTGAGGCTAACATAGAGAATATAAATGAATTTAGTGACCACCAACGAGAGAAAACTGACGAAGACATAAGCGATTCCGACGATGAGGACCGTTACAGTAACGCTATAGCAACAACGAACGATAAAAAAAACTAGGTCATACAGTGCAGCGGTATCCAACCTACTAGACCTTCAAGAATTTTCACTTACAGCAAATTATTCAAAGTTCTTTAACATAATTTGTAAATCCAGAATGTTGACAGAAAACAGAATAGCTGAAAGTAAAAGGTCAGTACAAAAACATAATAATTTTTTTTCTTATAATAGACTAAATTACATAATTAACAGTAATAAAGTACATTTAGGTTAATTTAAATTACGTTTACTTATTACTCCACCTGGAGAAGACCAAGAAGAAGAAGAATAAGACAGAAGAAGTTCCCTGGCCACCTCAACGTGTGACCTCCCGGCGGATGCCAACATCCCCGCCGGAGCAGCAGGCCTGGCCGGCCCGCCAAGGAAACCGCTGGACGCGGACGCTACCTTCCCGTTCCACTTATTAAAGTGCATTAATTAAAGGTACTGAAATTTGCTATTCCTCAAAATTATCAATTCCTAAATTTAAGATTTTTTAAATTAAAAGACGAAAATTCTTCTACAATCCACTATACTGTTCTGTACGTGCTAACATACGATAGAAATTTTGTATATACGAATTCGCTAACAAACTACTGTGCAATCCACTGCTGAAAATGAAATGGTGTTTTGGTAAATACACTAACATATTTTCTCTTTTTAATTGTACAGTCCGCTAGTTCATCCTTGTATTCACCGGAATCCTCTTCAAAACGGAAAATATTTTCGGTCGGTCCCGCGAAATTCCGTTAACTTAGGTTTTATTGCAGTAGATAATATTGAAATAGTTTACTTTATTAAAATAATAAATTAAATTCATATAAATTTTATATATATATATATATATATAAAATATATATACCATACTCCTCTGTACCAATAAAATTAATTTATATTTAATTAACCAAACGTAAATACAGAACAATTGAAATAGGATGACTTATTTTATTTCATTACATAACAGGATTTGATTCACATAACCAGTTGTATACATTCGTATGTATATATATATATATATATATAAAACAAAACCATTAAAACCTGCTGCAAACCATGACACCATACCTCCCATTCACTGATCATTTTATGTTAAAAATATTAAAACCAGATTCATGGAACATTTTAGAAATTACAAAAAAGGTAAATTGGGTTTTTCGAATGTATCAGATCATTTGATTAAAAATAAACCACAATATCAGAGATTCAGACAAACTTAACAATATTAGAAATTAAAAAATCCGATATGGATAGGAATAACAAGGGTTTTGACATTTTAGAAAAGTATAATATATATATATATATATCCTTACTAATATTATAAATAAGAATGTGAGTTTGTTTGTTTGTTACGTTTTCACGCAGAAACTACTCAACCGATCTTCATGAAACTTCGTACACATATTCTTAAAGATATTGCAAAGGACATAGGACACTTTTTAGTAAAAAAAAAAACAATATTTTTTCGGGAGGGTAAAAAAATTTATATTGGTAGATATGATCGTCCGACAAAAAATTTGACCAAATTCAACGCCATCTGGCGTTTCAGTAATTAAATGAAATAAAGTGCCAATCCAACACTGTAATACCGACGTTCAAGTCACTATTCAATTGAGTATAGTGCTTCTGCTGTTTCGAATCCTATATTTATTGTTATTCTTCTGTCACTTCTAAGCAATACTAAAACTTTTCTAGTTTTTGAGGTTAGGTGCCTGTTTATTGTATTACTTCTAACGCTATTTTCAGTTTTTACTCTGTTTTTTTTTCTAAAATGCCAGCGCAAATCTAACCTGTCCCGGGGATTCATCACGGGCCCGGGTGGCAAAAGTTGCTCGAACTCAAGAATCTTCCGCTCACGCAGAGCTAAGACGACAACAACAAACGAAGCGACAATGTGCTTTTTAAGTAAAATCAGAAAGTATAACTCTTGCTTCCAAATGACATCCTTTGGAGTAGATAAAGTGACAAGAATGCCCGGATTTTCACCAACTTTTATTGTACAAGGACAAATATCTCATCAAATTGGATCATTTTTTCCAGCAGATATGAATTTGCATATGAACAGCATAAATTTTTGCAGGTGTATTTTATGGGTGATGAAGAAAATGAAGTAGACCGTCGTCGTCAGTATATTGAAGGAGTCGAAAGAGATACAGTATTAAAAATTCAACGAATGTTACACAGCCACAATTTGTTGGTAAATACCTTTAAAAGTGCAATAGAAAACCTGGCCTCCAGATAATTACATAGTGGTCATTCATGCTGATCGGACTCCACGTGGCGAACATGAGAGGCGTTATAATGCGCCGATGATCAATGAAGTTGCTGTTTTGGTTACTGGTGACTCTTGCTCTCCACGAGACATAGTGTTACGGGCACATATAATACGCTTAAACGCGTAGCCGATACTCATAAATTTTATGATACTTTGCAGTAACCGTTAATTTTCAGTAAAGATGAGCCAGGATATGATTTCAATATTCCAGTCATTAATCCAACAACAAGACAGCCTGTTCCCAATAAAAAAAGTTTCCTGCATGGATTTTTATGCGTATCACATGATGCTTCGAGAGCACGACTTCAATCTCCTTTCGCGGTCAAGACAACTCTTTCATCAATTCTTGATAGATATGTATATTAAAGTAGAGAGCGAAGGACTTCGTTACATTTCTATAAACCAGACGAAATTACGAGCTGAAAATTACATTCATCTACAAGATGCGATTAGCGCAGATGGTAATATTAGACCTAACGACATAGGCAAGATGGTTATTCTGCCTTCTACTTTTGTGAACAGTCCCCGTTATCTGCATGAATACACTCAAGACGCTTTCGCTTATGTACGAACTTACGGCAGGCCTGACCTGTTTGTAACTTTTGGCTGTAATCCTTCGTGGCAGGATGTAACTAAAGAGCTAATGCCCGGGCAAAAAGCGACTGATCGACATGACATAGTTGCTCGCGTATTTCGTTTAAAGGTTCACCGCAAGTGAAGCCGCGGGTAAAAGCTAGTATATATATATATAAACATAAGAATAAATTTAATATGATCAACTTTCAGACAGAATACGAGGATGACAATATTATAAAGGCTGCAGTAGATAGTACCACTATCTGTTTAGATAATAGCGTTGAGTAATTGATGTTTTCATATGGTTAGTAAAGTAAAATCAGTGAAATGGCTACCACATGATTTTGCTTTGCTTAAGTTTTTGTTTTTATTTTATAAGTTTTAATTTTTAATTATTTAATTTTTATCTTTGTTTTAATTACATTTTAATTTTGACTGGGTTAATTTTAATTAATTGATCTTTGTAATTTTAAACAATTTTCATATTTTTTTATATTTAAAAAGTTTTTATTTCTTGTTGGGATTATAATTTGTAATTTTTAATTTAAATAGGGTTTAAATTTGATTTAATTTAAGGTTTTAAATTTTTTTACAGTTTTAAAGTATGACAAGTTAAATTTAATTAATTTTAAAAATATATTTAACATAAAATTATAAGTGAACGGAAGATATGGCATCATGTTTCGCAAGTTTTTAATGGTTTTATTATATATATACACATATAGAAATTGATAAGCCGAGAATTGATTGATTGGTCTAGCTTTTATATATATATATATATATATATATATATATATATATATATAATGTATGCAGTTGACCATGCGAAAGCGCTTCTGTTATGTAATGAAATAAGGTAAGTCATCCTATTTCAATTGTTCTGTACTTAGGGTTGATCTATTAAATATAAATTAATTATATATGAAACATTACAAAACAAATATCTATCACTGTATCAAAAAATATGAAGATTTTTTTTGGGCAAGCCCAATCGAAAAGGTAAAAAAAAAAATAAAATTAACTTAAAAATTCAAAACAACTGAAACCTTAATATGGTGGCATCGTTTAGTAAACATTTTCCGTAGATCAACGTATTTAAATGAAGTAAATCTTTCCCTTGCACGAGCCACTGAAAGTTTAATGTTAATGTTATTGCAGTTAAAACTGTCAAAATATTTTTGAATTTTAAATAAATACAAACCGATGTTCTAATTATAAATCAAATAATTATTAAAACCGTTAATACATTATTATTAACCAATCGACAGTCTATCTTTATTGATATCAGTATAGGTGATATGACAGTACTCTGCGGCCAATGAGTAAATGGTCCTTTAACCTTTAAAGGGTATCTTTGTAAGGCGGTTATAGATTGCTGCGGTCAGGGTGCACTTACTGTAACTACGTACCATACTCAGCAAGAAGCAAGATATCGTAATTTCTGTGATGCTTCTAATTTGTCTTCTCGCTTTCATAACCTTTATTGCTACAATATCACTTAAACAGGCCTGCAATTACGGTAAATTACAAAGATGAGAAGACAAGCTCTCATACAGGATGACACCCAATATATATATTATCACTTATTTCTTACAGAATTTTATTACTTTTAATGTAAAAACTATTCGTTCAGTTTTGGATTACATTATTTATTATAAGTTTGTTCAGTAAAAGTAAGAGTTACTATCAGGTCAAAGTCGGATCGTACAATCCGAAATCTACTAATAGATTCGGTATTTAAATACAAGCAAGACTTCCGATATGAAAAATATTTTAGTCAGTAAAACACATAACATAATAGGAAAAATAATTTGAACAATAAATCATAAATAATAAAATCTGCCAAAAATCGAATATATTTAAAATAAATAGAAATTTCAAATACTCCATCCCGTTCAGAAATATACCTTAATACTAATGATTGAAATAATCTTTCGTAACTGTTTATACAATTTTGTTACAACGGCTTAAGATAATAAATATGTGAGGCTGATGCTGACATAACTAATACAAAATGAACAGCTATCTGTAAAATAACAGTGAGGTTTAATCTTAGTGATTTCAACTAAGATATATAATATCGTTTCTATTATTATATTTTTAACCAAATCTTTACACTATAATTCAGCTACTCAGTTAATTCTATGTAACAGGATCTAAATTTAAATCCAATAAAAGTATTTGAGAATTTAAAAACGGCATTCACTGAGTTTAAATGTCACTGACACGGTTTATAGTTCAAGTGGATACTTCTCAACATCACAGAAATTTAAAAATGTTTGAATGTTTTCCTTTGGGAAGCCGGAACCTGTTCTCAGTAGCTTTTTAGTATCTGAAGGAAGAACAGTTTATTGTAACATATATTTGAATTGTTCGATACAGAATCGTAGATCAGTAATGAGCTCCATTCTTGGAAAAAACACTCCAGAGATTGTGAGCGGATTGGGTGATCATTACCAGAGAGAGCTTTGGAAAAACTCTATAGGTAAGTTTATAGGTAAGTTTGTCTAGACAAACTTACCTATAGAGTTACTTACACACAGGGAGCGCGAATCTAGATTCACACAGAATCTAGATTCACACATGAATAAATTAAAGATTTTCTCAGTAATCATTTATCTTCTTTACTTTCGATCCCTTTTTCCCTTGAATTTTTCATAGGTGTTTTAGGCTCAATAGATCCTTGCTTATATGATGTGGAGATCTGCAGATTCACTGAAAAAGATGGTTCGCTGAAGGAGCCTTTGCCAAAAGATCTAACTGTAAGTCTAAGCTGTTTGTCCGGGAATCCTTTCCTAACTGCTAACTGTACAAAAAGCCCGAACTGAATCTGTGGTGCTTATTAAGTTTTCTTTGAGTTTCTTTTTCTAATGCATATACACTAACAGTATACTTTGATCTTTCGGATTTAATTAGAATTATCGCAAAAGTGCTCGGCTAAACATTGAAAGTGATCGGCTGGGTAGCCGAGGGGAGTAGCTGTTAACCTGGTGAGGGAGGGTCCCCACCGCCAATCTGTAATTCAGATTATAGCCCATATTAAGAGGAAATACAGAATGACTCACGAAGAATGTAACAAATTTTTAGGTCATATTCTACAGGCCAAAATAAAGAAGAAAGTTCATATAAACATAGGTTCGAAAACGCTTCGTTAGGGAGTGTCTGCTCCCGAAAGATTTCCCTCTATTTTCTGCGGCTTCGGTAAAATTAAGTCAGTAATTTTGATTCCAGTTCTTGGAATCTAAATAAAAGGTTAAATAAAAGTTTAATGACTTTATATGAAATCTGACCAGATGAATTAATAGTATATTATCCCATTACTGTTTTTTTAGTAGTTTTCGAAAAATCCTGTGTAAAAGACAAAAGATTATCCATATTAATTTGCACATAGTATAAACTCACAGTTTAAGTTTTTTTGGAAGTACAAAGTTATCTAGAATATGTATGTTAAGCTCCAAATAGGTTTCCCTTAGGAGTCTAGATACAAAGTGGTTAAAATTCAATTTGTTATTAATATATGAAAAATCTGTAATTTTATATGATGGCAAAATAATTATGTAATTTAAGGTAATAACGTCTTAATTTTAAATTACTTATATTTGTATTTATTTGTAAATAAAACCATTTTTTTTATTTTTGGCCCAAAAAAGTTCAGTAACAGATATATTATCAGTCTGTATAACTATTTTTTAATGTTATATTGCTTTTTGTTTTGAAATTTATAGTAATTGAAATGACTTGCCTAATTTGGTAAAAAAAATATATATATATTTTTTGTAAATACAGTATTTAAATAAACAAATAATAATTATTGTGTTTATCCACTCGGGCGTTGTAGATTATAGAAAATGTTTTTAATTTCATCTGGAAGCGACAAATATTTGTTGAAACCTACAAATTTCTAACAGTAAAGTAAACGGGGAAAAAATAAATTTCGCGTGAAACTACCACAAACTGAATTTTATAAGAAATTAAGTGTCTTTAAAATCGGAATAAAAATCTACTGGATGATAAGTACTGAAACACACAGACAGTTAAAATTTAAAAAACAAATGCAAATTGGATGTAATAAATCAAACTTTCTTATCTTAAAGAGCTTATTTTTTTTCGAGATTACATATAGTCTCACATTATCCTCTTTTCTTCTTTACCGTCCGTTTCTTCCAGGTTTATTTGTGGGTGGACGTGAGGGTTCAGTGAAAATTTACGGCCGGATACCTTAACCCATTTTATGGCTTAATATAAGACGGGTTATAACCCATTTAATTATAAATGAACAGTGATCGTTCATAAAATTAGATAGTGCGATCTCTTGGTGCGGAAACGCACTAATAGATATGGCGGCATAAGCAAGGCGGAAGCATCGTTAACCACCAATAACACCTGGAGTGAAAGGTGGAGAGCAGGGCTCAAAGCTGAACGGACTAGAAGGATGACCTGACCTAATGGTTTGGTGCAACAGAGGACATAAGGCGAGATCAAGTTTCACATTGCCCAGATGTTATCTGGGCATGGAAATTTCGATGCTTATCTTCATCGTGTGGCAGACGTGAAATACCGGGATGTATGTTTTACTATGCAGACGACACGGCGGAGCATTCGTTATTTTTCTGCCCGAGGTGGTATACACTGCGCTCTCGAGCGATCATTGTGGATTTAAGCCCTGAAAACCTTGTCACCTGTACGCTAGCTTCGGAGGATAACTGGGGAGCCGCGGATCAGTTTTCAAGAGAGGTCTTACGGACCAAAGACGTCGAGGGAAGGAACCGTGGTTTTTAGTTAGGATGGGTGGATAGCCTCAGTCGTGAGGACCGGTATGCTGAGTTGTGCCGGTTTCAATGATCGGCTGGGGTCTCCAGAGGAGTTTTAGGAATAGGATAAGATAAAAACCGAGTCCCGGGCCCCGTCACACGACATAGTCGGGCTCGGTTTCCCCGAGTGGCGGTTACAGGCGGGCATTAGGTTGACCGTCCCGGTTCTCGGAGAGGGTCCACCTCCCCGAAAAAAAATGAAAAAGGAAAGAGATCCAACCGGCGAGCCGACCTGCCGTGCCCGACTTATTGCCGGTTGGCGGGGAGGCCCGTTAGAGTTTGAAGGACACTCTCCTAAGCCGAGTTTTACTTAATACTTAACTGTATGTCCGGCCCAGGAGAGTAGGGGGAAAACTGGTGCTTCTAACTAAAACTCAAATTTTTACGTAACTTAGGCTCAAAATCCGATTACAAATAACTATATATTTGATTCGAACCTGAGTTTTGTGCAGTCATAATATAGGTGCCAAATAATAATAACAGACCAAACTGTAATTTTAGAAGTACACATTTAACCCACTCTCTTTACCCTATTTACCCTATTAACATCAACACTCAATTAATTGCACTATTATCTTATACATTTAAGTAACGTTTCAGTGAAAACATCAAATCTGCAAGAAATTTAAAATTTCGAATAAAATTATTATTTTTCTTATTTTTTTCATTTGGAATGATTTTTGGAAAAATATTGTAAAATAAAATTATAATCTTTTTAAAAGAACATAAAACTTGTATAACCAGATTTGATTACGTCCAGTTCCAGTCGAATTATGAATCTGACAGTCTTCTATCGCTTTAACTCGTTGAAACCCCGACTTAAACTTTTATACCGTTTATAATAATTGTTTAAAATCTTTATAATAGGTTTTAAAATTTTTAATAATTGTTCTGTTCATAGATGTCACCTTGGTAAATTAGAAAACTTTTACTCTAGCCAATCCTGAGATTATTAACCCAAATAGATTTCAATAAATACACGCGCATTAGAGAGAACGAACAAAATTTATCGTCTTTTCCACGACTTGATTTTTCATGAGCCTTGAATCTAAAAATAAAAAAAATTTGAGATTTTTTTGCATGATTACACTACTTTTTTCTTTGTTATAATACATGCTATACTATAATTACCTGTTAGGTAAAACCTATAATACAGAATTTCTCAGAATCCTAAGATAGAAGAAAAATACTTCTTTACAAACAAAGGAAACGATAAAAACGAATTAAGGTTTGAAACATTAAGGGAAAAGAATTCATTTTTAAAATATATTTAAACGCAATACTTCACTGATTCATTTCGAAAAAAAGAACAGTTATTTTAATTTTAGATATATAATCGTACCGTTAAAGCTTTAAGAATCATATTGCGGTTATAATATATGGCAGCTGTACTTCATAGTATACTTGTTAACGAATTATAAAGAGAAATAAAAACAAGATGATATCTCGTTATAGCTTTCATTTCTTTTCAATGCTTCTTCCCAAATAAAAAAGAGAAATAGAAAGAACTAATGAAAAAAGAAAGAAAATGCGTTAACAAGCACTTTAACTAGATTAAAACGGTTATTGCAAAAAAATAATAAAATCATGATCACTTAAAATAAAAAAAAATAATACACTTTCTTTATAGCATTCATTGGATGCAATAACATTCAACAATCGATAATTATACACTAGCATAAAGCGAAATCAAATCGACTAACCAGAAAAGATAATCAACCACAACTAAATCGATAATACAGATGATTTCGAATGTATAGCCATCGATATAAGTGAAATAATAAGTAATAACAATACTATTAGTTCAAAAATTATTATCGTGATTAAATTATGTATTGCAACTTTTCTAACGTATCATTGAATAAATTTAAAATAAGATTTAAGGTAAGAGAAATAAAGTTAAAAATGCACGATAATTATTAAAGTTTAAAAAATAAATAAAAATCATTTAAAATTCATTAAATTTATATAAACGCAGTTCTTTGAGGTACTATTTTAATTCAACTGTGGAAGTGTTGTAAGCTGATACGAAGGATCTAGGACAGAGCTACTTGATATACTAGGCAGGGAAAGTGATGTTCCAGCCTGAAAAGCTGATGGACATAATGATAGAAAAGAAAGAAAACTGGAAGGCGATCACTACGTATGTGAAAATCATGATGAGAGACCTCCAAACATGGGAGGAGTCACGAAACAATAGTCCGCGTCGGAGGGTACGGGGGCGGACAGGTTCGCGAGTGAGCGACTAGGAGGTCCACCGTGCATGTGGGGTCCCCTTGACGTGAAGCGGCCGCGGACACTCCGCTCCCGTATCTGATGGTGTCCTCAGGTAGTAAGTATAAAGGGTATGTATGTGTGCTTGATTAGTTTATGATGTAAGTTTGCTGTACTGATATTATGATGTAATGTTTTTGATTTATAATTTTTTTTGTATTTACTGCATTCCGTGAGGATTAGCTGTTTGGCTGCAGATTTTTACTGCTGTCCGATGTATACATTTTTAGCGTTGTGTTGTTGCACTGATCGTGTAATATTAATGAATTTCTCTTTTCAGGTGTATTTTTATGTTCCTGCTGTATTGGTTTTGATGATGTTTTTTATATGAGGTTTATAACCTCATATATATGTTGTTTATATGAGGTTGTGCGACTTGTTTTCTTGAGTTTTTCTTCTCTTGTATTTGTATACGTTGTGTGACTTTTCTTTGTCTGAAGTTTGATAATCTGTTTTCTGTATCTTGATGTATGATGTATTTTGTTTTGTGTTGTTTTGCTGTGACTGATTTTTCTTGATATTCCTATTATGATGCGATTGCACTATGAAGCATGAGTGTGTGAGTGGGCGTGTAACCCCCCTTCCAGAAGGAATGCTTCCTTCGGTTCCAGGAAGGGAGGTAGCCAGAGGTGGCGGCTTAGTCGGTAGTGCGCAGGTTTACATACGCATATTATTCTTGCGGCACTTGTTAGCGAGCCCGACACTGCTTAGGCGTTCGTAAATGAGATTTAACAAAAAAAAAGAAAAAAAGAGCTGCTTGACAACTAGTAGATAAAAATAAATATATACATACAATAAAAAAGGCTCTTCCTCATTTAGAATTCAAAAACGTCTTATAATTAAAAGTTCGTCCTTAGTTAAATCTGACTGACTATTTAACGGGACAAGTCCACGTAATTATTCAGAAGTCATAGAAAAAGTGATACAGGCCCAATTTACTGCAATTTAGATTATGTATTATACGTTATCAACTATCAGAACTATCTTACAAAAGATAAAATCCTTGTTTGTTACGTAAAGTTGATTTGCTTTGTTGTGTTGAAATTATATTTTTTACTTAGCTAAATAGGTGATTAACCTATTTTACAAAAAAAAAAATTATAAAAATACGATGACTTTAAAATAATAAAGAAATAAAATATCTACATTAAAATAATAAAGAAATAAATCGTATGCAATAAAATTATAATTAATCATTTTGAAGATAATATAATAAGATAATAGTTATTAAGGAGTAATAAATTCAGGAACTAATAATAGCGGAATTGTTTATTAATTACAATTAATTACGGTGAGATGCCACCGATGCAGATGCCCCGAGGGACAAAACGTGAACGCTTACAGCATCGTATTTCCGTTACGTGAGCAATGGTATCGAACTTTTACATACTAAATAAAGGTTTTATGCAGAAAGGGACGCCATTTCATTATGCAGAAAACGGACAATCGGTCAATCTATTTTTCTGTCACTGGATTGAGAGATGAAGCCGTGTAGAACGGGTAACGAGGTTGCCTATCCTCAACTCTGTGGATTTTGGCACACGGGGAATTTCGAAATCTGAGGTATACGCTAAGAAAATTTGAGATCTAATTGTTTCCAGTAATGATAACGCTAAGATTCAGGATCTTCGTGTATCCAATAAAATTCCAAAAAAATTTGGTGAAACCTTTGAGGAAGAGTATCAAGAATGTTGGCGATCAGTCTCAAAATTCCTTTTGCGTTATACAAATGAACTGCTCATCTCTTCTACCATCGGTTCCAGACTTCACGGTCAACATGTATCGCTTAATAAATACTTGAAAATGACGAAATAATATCGAAAGATATCATGTACAAAAATATTATGTTCTAGTTTATAAATCAAAAGAAAACATAATACAAAAAACAAAAAAACTGAAGGCGGGATTTATTGAAAGGATCATTACACTTTCCTCACCACAATTATATTTTTCTGTCTCAAAGGTACGCGGTTAGCTGTCGACTACTTAAAAATTATAACTACATTCGCCATTATATCTGCAGTTATTAACGCTTGATTCCGAGTTCGAAATCCAGTAATCTTATCGGATTTACTATCAACTAAAAGATCCTGTTACAGTAACCTTTAATCTCTTTTACATGATCGCTACATTTCTTCCGCTATACTTTAAAAAGGAACCGATGTTAAAAAACGATTTTTTAAGAACGTTTAACGTTTTATTTAAAAACTAAAACGTTTAGCACTTTACATTTTATTTCAGCTTAAATTATTTTAATTGTGTTTAAAGATCAGGGTTAAACCGGGTGGAAGCCTAGTTTTTTGTTTGCGTAATGAATTAATTCCCCAGATAAGCTTGAAGCTTGCGTATGGGAATATGAAAATGGACTTTTTTTAGCGTATGAAAAATGCCATATTTGACTGAAATTCGAACCCGGGACCTTCGGCTGGAAGGCCGAGCCTCTACGACTCCGCCACGGAGATCAGCATGAAGTCGTAAAGGAATATGAACGTACTCTATTACAACAACGCCCGTAGAAAAATCTTTTCGTATCTGAAATTATCAATTAATTACAAAAATTAGGCTTCTTTCCGTAAGGAATCGTAAGCCACTTATGTTCGTCTAGTCCTTTCATTATAATACTTTTAAAAGTCGTATTAAACTGACGTTTGCCCTTTTCTACAGAATACAGGATTCGACCCGGAACCGTTTAACACATTACTTCCGGTCGAGTCCTCCTATATTAGCCTGATTAGGTGCTACCTAATTTTCAGGACTATCCAGGTGAACCTTTTTGGCCCTGAAAATGTTGCCGACGAATCGGGCTACACTTTCCAGGCTGCTCAGGTCACGGAGCATCATCGCAACCACGTTGTGGGGACTCAGTGCTCCGAGATCTGCCTCTGCTGTCTCTTGATCTGCCGCCCACCGAGCACATTTGAAAAAGGTATGCTCAAAGTCGCCCCGTACATCGGGGCAATACAGGCAGTCGGGGGACGGCGCTTTCCCTATGACATGGAGGTAAGCGCGGAAGTACCCGTGACCCGTTAAAAATTGGGTCATATAGTACTCCCCTCTCCATGCCGTTGCTCCGTCCACGGTCTGACCAGAGGGATAAGCCTTGCGGTCCATCGTCCTCTGGTCTCGTGGTCCCAGATCTCTTGCCATGCGAGGAACGTGCGAGTGCGTACCTCGTTGGCAATGTTCACCCGGTCTTCGCCTGCCCGTCGCCTCCTGTAGATCACCTGCTAAAGTAGCAATGGGTATGACGCCGGCGACCACAAGTACTGCAGGCTCGGAGACCATCCGATACATGGAAGCGACTCGCAAGGCTGCGGTGCGTTGCACCTGCGCGAGTCGCTTCTGGTTTCTTGCAACTCTTAATGCCTGGGCCCACACTTCCGACCCGTTTAACAGGATGGAATGCACCGTGGACATCAGCAATCGCCGTCTGCTGGCCTTCGGTCCGCCGACATTCGCCATAAGCTGGGTGAGAGCAGTTACGGCTCTCGCAGCTTTGTCGGTAGCTCTACAAAAAATGAGTTTCCGGTCAATCATCATACCGAGGTACTTTGCGGCCGGCTTGCTCTCGACAACCTCTACCCCGACCCGCAGGGAGAGAAGGGTGTCGATACGCTTCTTCGTGAGAACTACGATCTCCGATTTGCTGAGGGCTAGAGACAATCCATGGTCGTCCAGGCAGGCACCTACTGTGCTGGCTCGACTGAGCCTCAGTTGGGCGCACCCCACGTCGCGGTCTGCGACAAGACAGACCGTACCCAACCAAGAGAGATTCTTCAGGCATCTCCTGCCTCACCAATCCATCGTAGACGGCGTTCCAAAGGTCGGGACCGAGAATCGACCCCTGCACTGCCCCTGACGTGATCGCAGTCCTACGCCAGCCTTCCGCGGTCTCGTAAATGAGACCGCGGTTCCTCAGGTATGCGTCCACCATTCTGAGGAGATATTGAGGCACATGGAACGATTGTTCCAGGGCCTGAATCATATCCACCGTGCGGAGTTTAAAGCGTTTTTAACTTCCAACGTAACGAGAAGGACCACATGTCGCGAAAAATGATTGTGGTCCTCTCCTCGCCGCACCGCTTCAACAAACTCCTGAATTGCGTCTAGGGTCGACCGACCCTGTCGGACACCGTACTGGTTAGGTGACAGGCCACCTGCCTGATTCATCGCCGCAACCAGTCTTTTCTTTAACAGCTTCTCCAATACCTTCCTAGCTGTGTCAAGCATACATGGGCGGTAGGAGGACGGCGACTCTGGGTTTTCTTTTCCCTTCGGAATTAGCGAAAGACGCGCGGTCTTCCACCTGGTGCTAAAATACCCAGCCTTTAGACATGCATTATACATGTCTGGTAGAAGATGGGGCCTGCAGCACCCCACTAGTTTGAGTACCTCGGCCGGTATACCGTCGGTACCAGGGGCTTTTTTGCCTTTCAGCGACCTTAGGACTCCCTCCAGTTCCTTCATCGAGAAGAGCGGGAAGTCGCCCACGTCGCTGAAGTCCCGCTCGGCACGGACCGAGTGGGCCGGGAACAACATGTTAACGACTTGCTCCGCTTTAGCCTCATCTAGTGGAGCTGGTGACCGCGAGACCCCCAAGCCGAGTTACTATCTTGTAACTCAGCCCCCAAGAGTCTGCATCCACGGTCTCCGTCAGTTCTCTCCAACAGCGTGCCTTGCTCACGTTGATGGTTCGACGGAGCCGCTTCTTTGCCGTGATAATAATAATAATAATAATTAAAATAATAGATATCCACAATACCTGTGTGAAAACAAAATGACTAATTACTTCAATGGTGTCATAGTAAATAGTAATGATGAGACATAATAATGCTGGTTAGACCAAACATCTATGCTCTGTTACCTAGCACAAAAGCACAACCAACAGAATTAACGTTTCTAGAGCCGTCCGTATAAAATATAGCATCAGAATTCACGCAATTTATAATATTAAACATTTCGTTTTGTAAGTTAACCAGACTTGTGTTTTTTTTTTATTATACTGACAAAGATCAAAGCAGTAATTAACGAGAGAAGGCCGTTAAGTGGGGTTATAACATGGAGAAATAGTAAAGACTGGAGGAAATTGTATATTTAGAGCTGAGAAAAAGCGCTGACTTCTGATGCCTAGTGGATATTGCAGTGTCTATCTTTTGTGGATACGTCTGCGACAGATGCGACCGTCAAACTCAGTTGAAATCGCTGTCCATTACCGATTGTAATCTCAGTCGGTAATTATGATTTGCCTCAGAATCAACCACGCAGATGGGTGATTCAGAAAGCGGATTAGATCGGGTACAAGGGTTCCTTTGCCAGTATGACAAGAGCGGTAGCGCGATCCACCAACTTGCCAAGTTTTCACACCAGATTCTCGATAGAGCGAATGAATTCATCCCTTTAACATCAGGAAAGTCAAGGCGGCCTGCTGTTCCTTGGTGGGATGAAGACTGCAGGCGTGCACTTAGAGATCGGCTTAGGACTTTACGTAATTTTAATGTAAGACCGACGAATGAATTGCTCTACGCCTTCCGCAACGCGAAGGCTGTTTGTCGTCGAGTTTTTCGATGTAACTTTCGGGTAGGTAGTAGATTTCAGTTCCTTATTTTTGTTAATCAGTCTTGTTTAAGACTTAGTTTAGGTGTGTTTTGTTTTCTTTTCTTGAGAGTTCTTAGTTATAGTAGTATACCGATGGAAATGACACACGTGGCATTCGTATCGGTGGTATCCTGATTGAGGAAAGAACAAGGCTGAGATATGCCTTTTGAGGAGGTTTTGAAGATGACCTCCGGTAAAGCCCACAAGGGCTAGGTATAGAGGGGGTGGCCTGGCGACCGAAACTGCCACATGGAGGGTGTCTTCCCCTAGAGATCAGGATGTGCTAAACAAAAGTCTTGGCTGAATTACGTGCAATCCATTTCTCGGACAATACATATCCCGCTGTATGGGAAAGGTTTGGGCCATTTGTGGATCGGTATTCACCGCAGACAATTAAACTGCAAAGCGGGAGAATCCTTGTTACTGCACCAATTGATGTGGGGAATACATTTTGAAGGTCGTTTAGTTTTCGACTGGTCGTGACTAATTGACATATATTTTATTAGAAGCGTATTGTTCAAAATTTCAAAGGATTTATTCTGGGTTTTACACCGATATCAAGTAGAGTGGTAGGGTGACTAGCATTTCTTCATCCTATTTTATTTTTTCAGATATTCAGATATTTTACGGGGGACAGGTTATAACCCGCGTTATATCCGTATCCGCGGTATATCGAGCCGCATTATAGCGGGGCTGTGCTGTACTCAGGAAGGTAGCTCCCTCAGAAAGGTTTCACCATTCCTAATAAATAAAGTAATAATCGGTTCAAATGATTCAGCAAAAAAATATCAATAAAGAGACGGATCGGTACTACTTGAGACATTTAATGGAAACAGAGTCGATCCCTCATGCATCTCACCACTATGGGTGGTATTAATATAAAAGCTGTGTGCCACAAATCATTGAATACCAGCCGAAGTGTAAAATCTTCTGCCGGGACCTTTTGGATATCGATGTGACTGAGATTGCCAATGAACTTCGTCCGCAAGGTGTTGTCGAAGTGAAACGTATTGTGAAACGTCAGACCGGAGTGGAAGAACCTACTTCCTCTCTTATAATAACATTCAACCATCCCATACCACCGGATAAAATAAAAGTAGGTTACCTGTCAGTTTGTGTATGACCATTCATCCCCAATCCACGGCGATGTTTTCAATGCCAACGATATGAGCAAACTACAATACACTTGCTTGAAAACTACAATACAGTGCTCGGTGTACTAAAGAAGGTCACAATGACACTGACTGCCAAAAAGAAGAAAAATATGCCAACTATGATGAGTCACATTCTGCTTGTTCAGGAGATTGCCCAACATTTAAAGAAGAGAAGGTAATTCTGGAAATTTGCACCGGGAAAGATATCTTTTCTTCCGCACAAAGAGAATACAAAAAGACAATGAACTCCCGGAACCTGGTTAAACCAGACATCTCATTTGCTGCCGCTACATTAAGGGACACCCGTACAAATGCGGATCAACAGTACGGATCGTGCAGTGAATTAAAACAGCTTGTACAGATGCTATCTGATCGGGTTCCTTCGCTCACAGCCACTATTTCTGAACTAACAAAGAATTCAAACAAGAAGAGGGCTATTCTTGCTGAAAAAAGGACAATGGTTTACGAGTTTACAGTTGTGTTCGCCCAGATGATTTTCGATCATCTGGGCGAACACAACTGTTCGCTCAGATACCCAGAGGACATCGTTCGAGACTAACTACGTACAGCCATGCAACCATCGGCACAATAGTCTCCACCTTGGGTTACGGTTGTGTTTCGTGCGGTATCACAACACTACCGAGTGTAAGTGAAAGAAGAAATAGTGTAAGATGATGTTGTGTAATCAAGTAAAGGATATATATTGTAATTTGGGTAGTGTTTTGGTGTAGTGTATGTGTATAGTGTACTTGTTCTGCAGCTCTATGTGTAGTGGGAAGAAAAGCTGCAGGGGCTAGGGCCGTGGGGACGCCAACCCCCAAAGTCTTAAAGAATAAGACTTCCCGTCGGGGAGTCCTTGTTGTGCCCAGCTCCTCAAATTACAATAACTGTATTAAAAATTTTTTAGAATACTCCGTTTTGATGTCGTCAACATCCAAAAGAAAAAGGAGAAAAAGATAAATTAGCTTCTATTTGAACCGTTTTTAAAGAATTTGTTTCCAGATAATTGATTTCAAATAATTTGTTTTCCAGACCGACTCATTTAACCATATCTAGCCGTAAAAAAGACGTTCTTTTTGTTCCGAAAAATATACAAACATCTCTATATATCATAAATGAGGTCAAGGATGTAGGTGAGAATATAGAAGACTTTATTAAGCAAGAATAATAATTCTTTTTAAAATTTGGCAGAGGACACGTTCATAATTTAAAAAGTTTGAATTTAGTTTCTCGGAAGACAAAGCGTTGGTCTGTGCACCTATTTAAACAAAACATTTTTTGATATCTCCAATAATGTTTAGTTTTATTACCAACAGTATCTGAAAAGAAGAAAGGACCTAAAGAGTGATCAGTTTGGTATGCCGCATAAAAAAACAGCTTTAATTTCCAGCATAACAACTTTATTAGTGCTTTAATTATAAAATTCCACCGGCGTAAAACAATTATTAACTGCTACAAGTAAAAGTACATCTAATGAAAAAGTCAAATATAATTAATGATTGTTCACGAAAGAAAAATCGGTAGTGTAACCAAAGGTATTCCGATTGTTCTCTCCCATTATGTAAAAAAAAAAACAAACATAAGCAATTCTTGCTTCTGATGCAGTAATCTTAACGTAAGTAGAGAAGAAATAGACTAAAAAAAAGACTTACAAATATTAATCTTTATCAAACTGAACTAATTTCTTTTATATTTTTTTTAGTAATTGTATGGTATTATGTGTTTATTATTGCGTATTATTATTGCGTATGGAAGGTTTGAGACTACATGTAATTTTTTTATTGTATTTGAAATTTTTATAGCCCAAAAAAGTCTGCGAATTTTAACTATTGTTATATTATTGTAAAATTAAAATAAATAGTAATTTTTAATTAAAAAATCAAACATAAAAAAACCTATAAAGTAACAACTGTTTCAAAATGTATTTAAAAAAAACAAAAAAACTGTTTTAATAGGTAAGGGAAAATTTCACGTGAATTTGTGGCGCAGGAAGTGCACGTAAGTATTGCAAGTTTATAAAATTTATTTCACATTTTTCGTAGTCAAGGACTGCAGTAATTGCAGTTTTTTAATAGTGAACTATAATCACATCAATTTTTACTTTCCCGATTAGATAGCGGTACAGCAGAGCTGTAACACTAGAAGGGAAATTATTGTAACCGGTCCGATTCAGACATATGCGGTTTTCACCGGATTTTGACGTTTTGACACCTAAGGAACCCAAAAAACCGGATGAAGATTTTCCTTATAATGTTCGTATGTATTTGTGTGTGTTCGGTGTCGCCCTCTAAGTCACCTTATATCTACAGAATTACTGGACCAATTTTGACCATACTTGGTCAGATTACTTCTATATATGGGGCATTGATGCCAATAAATTTTCAACTTAAAAGGTTAAGGGGGTGAGGAATTCCTCACCGGAAGAGAGCATCAACCGTATGACTATCCCCGTCGAGTTCAAATCACCACATGGTATCTCCTGCTTCCATCTGGGGCACACAAAAAAGGTGTGCTCCACCTTATTCACGTCATCACAATACTGGCACAGTTCTGTGAGCCTCTATCCGATCCTACAGAGGTAGATCCCGAACGACCCATGACCCGACAGCCACTGAACCATCCAGAACTCCACCTCTCCATGCAGTCTATTGACCCAGGCAGCCACCTCTGGGATCAAGGTGTAGGTCCAGTGCCCCTCCTATGTACTCGCCACTTCTCCTGCCAGTCAGCAAACATACGGCCCCTCGCCTCCTCTCTAACATCTGTGGCTCTATCTCTTCTCTCTTTGGCTAGCAGGTTCAGCAGTGGCATACATGCCACCACCAATAAGGCAGCCAATGATACCGGTAGAGCTGCGCTATCCTTATTGCCAACCTCCTATATATGCCATTCAGTCTCCAGGCATTTCTCCCCACCCGAAAGGCCTCCCACCATACTGGTGCCACATACAATATCATCGATACTACGGTAGATGCCAGCATTCTGCACTTGAATGTCCTAGGACCCGCAGCATTGGCCATAAGCCTCAGCAATGCTGAAGGCATCCTTTTTGCTTTCATGGCCAATTGCTGCATGTGAAGTGAGAAATCCCTTGACCTATGTAGCTTTATTCCCAAGTATTTTTCCGCTTCCTTTGGGTGCGATCATTAAAGAAATGATCAGCAAAAGGGAGTATCTTCCGCCTCCCCGACATTGCTATAATTTCAGTTTTCTTAGCTGACAGTTGCAGTCCCTGTGTCTGAAGCGATGATTTGATTTTCTCAATGGTCCTCGTAGCTATCCCCATCACCTTCTCCAGCTTCTTCGCCGCCACCACTACTCCCAACTCATCAACGTATGTCACTAATTGAAGTTCTGTTCTCACCAACAAACCGCTCCTAATTTATTCTGAAATACCAATTATCTCACTCACTTAACTTTACCTTTGACTTTACCAAAGATCCCTTTGACTTTAAACCACCTTTGACCTGACCTTTGACAAAGGTTGTTAACGTTAGCTTGAAAAGGAAAGGAATTTTTTATATGCTTTTTTATATTTCTGAAACAGGAATATGATTTATAAAATAATAATTTGGTCTGTAATAACAGCAACTAGACATAAAAATCAATCGGCTCATTTCATTACAATACTTTTTTAATCTCTTTTTTTTTTGTCTTCAGTCATTTGACTGGTTTGATGCAGCTCTCCAAGATTCCCTATCTAGTGCTAGTCGTTTCATTTCAGTATACCTTCTACATCCTACATCCCTAACAATTTGTTTTACATATTCCAAACGTGGCCTGCCTACACAATTTTTTCCATCTACCTGTCCTTCCAATATTAAAGCGACTACTCCAGGATGCTTTAGTATGTGGCCTATAAGTCTGTCTCTTCTTTTAACTATGTTTTTCCAAATGCTTCTTTCTTCATCTATTTGCCGCAATACCTCTTCATTTGTCACTTTATCCTCCCATCTGATTTTTAACATTCTCCTATAGCACCACATTTCAAAAGCTTCTAATCTTTCTTCTCAGATACTCCGATTGTCCAAGTTTCACTTCCATATAAAGCGACACTCCAAACATATACTTTCAAAAATCTTTTCCTGACATTTAAATTAATTTTTGATGTAAACAAATTATATTTCTTACTGAAGGCTCGTTTCGCTTGTGCTATTTGGCATTTTATATCGCTCCTGCTTCGTCCATCTTTAGTAATTCTACTTCCCAAATAACAAAATTCTTCTACCTCCATAATCTTTTCTCCTCCTGTTTTCACATTCAGTGGTCCATCTTTGTTATTTCTACTACATTTCATTACTTTTGTTTTGTTCTTGTTTATTTTCATGCGATAGTTCTTGCGTAGGACTTCATCTATGCCGTTCATTGTTTCTTCTAAATCCTTTTTACTCTCGGCTAGAATTACTATATCATCAGCAAATCGTAGCATCTTTATCTTTTCACCTTGTACTGTTACTCCGAATCTAAATTGTTCTTTAACATCATTAACTGCTAGTTCCATGTAAAGATTAAAAAGTAACGGAGATAGGGAACATCCTTGTTGGACTCCCTTTCTTATTACAGCTTCTTTCTTATGTTCTTCAATTATTACTGTTGCTGTTTGGTTCCTGTACATGTTAGCAATTGTTCTTCTATCTCTGTATTTGAACCCTAATTTAATCTCATATTTTTAATATATAACTTCTGCTCATTAGAAGTTAGATGCCCACCTCCTCAAATACAATAGACATTTTAAGTCATATGTTAAATTTTTATTGATATCTGGAAATATTCAGGATAATAATATTCACAGAAATTAATTTGTTCACTGATAACAAAAGCAGGTCACTTTCATATTTTCATTTACATTCATTATAAAATTAAAATGAATATGAAGATAGCAACACTGTTCATAAGTTATTATTGGCAGAAATTTCATTTATCAATGAAAAAGTTGTCCAGAATTTGTGCTCTTCATGATACGTATATAAAGTGCTACATTGAAAAGCAGCTCAGAAAATTACCACTAAACTCTGCTTTGTATGTCAGTAGGCAAGTTAATAACTTCATGATAAGATTTCACATTTTTAGTACTTATGTGAAAGGGAGTTCTAAAATTTACTAATTTATATTGTTTAAAGGAAGTAAATTGTAATGTTTAAAATTAAAAATAAAATAATATCACCCTAGAAAATACAAGCTTTTGTTTTTAAATTTATATATGTTGTAGTATTAAGAATGAATTGAATTTTGCTAATAAAACCATTTGTCTCCTTTGAAATTTATGTTGGTTCAAGCATTTTTTACAGGTAATTTTATGTTTGTGAACAGTATGTTACTAAGCAATAAATTATTTTTAAGATAATTTTCTTTTAAATATTTGTAAAATTATAAGTAAATTTATAAATTATAAATAAGTAAAATTAAGTACGTAAGTACGTAAGTTTTTAAATTATAATTCACAGGTATATTATATACCTAATTAAATCAAATACATTTGCAGGAAAAATTCAAGTTAAAAAAATGGAACTACTAAACTGAAGAGCAGAAAAGAAAAACAAAGAATGAAATCAGGCTACAACAAAGAACAAAGTGTGGGAAAAAGCAAAGATAACACGTACAATGTGAATGATGGACACAATCATCAAAAACAAAAAACTTCAAAATACAGAAAAGATATGATACCAATAACACTGACACGTAAATGGGACTGTAAATTTGAAGGAGAAAATATAGGTGAATTTGAATTTGAAGGAAGACGTTTTGGTGCAGTTTTAAGAGGTGACAGAAAAGATGGAATAACAGATGAAAATATTCGCAGATGGGTGTTAATTGAAAAAGAGGATGATATTGAATATAAAAGAAGGCATGAAATTGATCCAAATGTAGAAGTAAGTTCAGTGTGCCGTTGTAAATACTTCTTACCAGATAAGAAATGTAAATGTAAAAAATTACTGGAACAGTTGGGCCTGGAAGAAATTAGTCCAAATTATGTGATACAAGATTCTCCTTACTTAGGTTCTGAGCCTTCTCAGCCTACTACACAATCACAGTTACAACAAGCACCTCCTAAAAAAAAACCTGTTTCTTTGAGTCATTCTGCTATACAAGAAACAGATCCCCAATTACAACAGATTTCACCATCTTATTCATCTAGCTCAAAAGAAGGTACAATTGAAAATAAGGGGAAAAAAAGGCTGTTGAGAACTCGGGGAGGTCATGAAAATTCAAATGTAAGTCCTGCTCTTAGCAATGTTTCACAAGCATCAAGTAATTCAGAATGTGAAAAAACTGGAGCCAAGGAGAACAAACAGCCACCAGTAAGAGGTAAAAATAAAAATTGGAAATGCTGTACTTGTATACAAAGGACATCTGATCAAAGAGCAAGTAAAAAACAAAAGGATAACGCATGTAAATTATTATTCAATTATTTAAAAGGATTATGTTTAACGGGACCATCATCCACACAATTCCGAGGAAAACAAATCAGTCCAAAACAAAAATCAAGCAAAGAATCTTTCCCTCTTTTACCGAATGAAGGAGGTCACTTGATAATTATAGAAAAACAAAGAAGGCCTGAAGAAAATCAATTTGATCAGAGGATAAAACCAGGAGAATTTCTCTACTGTGGCTGTACAGGATATGTGCTTAGATTTGCAGAGAGGGAAGCTCCCTCTCCACCCCCTCCACCGCCACCACCACCACCTACTCCACCGCCACCTCCACCTCCTCCTACACCTCCTTCGCCTACTGCTAGTATTAAATATTGTGTTGTACCTCAACATGCCTTTACTCCTGTACAAGAAACTACTTTAGTTCAACAACCATATGAAAAATATCCACCTGGATCTCCGATACCTGGATTTAGTTTCAAAGTGGAATATCATGCTCTTCAGGTAAATTTCTTATTTAATATAATTTTTAATTAATTTTTTGTATGTAATGAATAATTAATAAATAAAAGAATTAATAATTTAATTATAGTTTTTACTGAAAATGTTTGTTTATAATACATATTACATATGCAAATGCACATGCACACACATACAGAGAGGGAGAGAGAGAGAGAGAGAGAGAGAGAGAGAGAGAGAGAGTAATCATAATGCTTTCCTTTGGGTTTACTGCAAGAGTAAACATTTTATTTTTACTTACCTCATAATGCCGAAACCCTTTCAGTAATACATCACATATCAACACAATGTACCTTACCAACATGGTCCTATTGATAGTGTTCAGTGTTGTAATATGCTCTGAAGGTAGTGATAAAACATGATATCAGTAATATGTTTAAGTATTTGTCAAAAGAAATCATATGATGTAAGGTCTTGGGCGCCACAATATCAAGTGAAGGTAATTTTCAAATGTCCATCCTGCAGACCATCCTTATAGTAGTGGGAACAATACGAAGACAGCCTCATTGTAGAAATTAGTAGACCACAACCTGATGAATATCTCTAAAGTTAATCGATGACCAGCTGATTTTCCTTGTATAGACACTAATTTCTTTTAACTCTTTACCATACATTAATTGAACTATGTATAGATAATTTTTAATAAAAATTTCCACATTTTCATAACAGTTCATTACTTTTCTTGACTTTTAAATAAAATATTTTTCCTAATGTTCTGTTTCATTATTTTTGTTGATTTCTGTTATATTTATAATAATTTTAATGCTTACGTGAGTAAAGTGGAGTGTATTAAAAACTAAAACTGCTCAGATGCATTTTATGATTTTTTTAAATTTAATTTTTATATGCAATCTGATCTTTAATTTACTTATAAAAATGTTTAATAAGTAATAATTTTTCGTATATATTTTGATCATAATCATCAACTGCTCTTTTATATATTATAAAAATCATACTATTTCTTTTTAAAATATTTGAATATGTGATATAATTGGGCTACTAGTTATTTATATATTTCATATACATTATTCTTTGTACATGAAAGTTAGTATCAATACAAGGTAAATTTTATTAATACATTTATATTTTAATTTATTTGTATTTTAGATAAGGGATGGCAGAGTGATAGTGTCTGTGTTTTATCCAGAAGGTTCTGGTTTCAAACTGTGGCTGATTTTTCAGGATGCTAAAAAATTAATTTCCCATCATAAAAAAGGAGATAAGTATCTCCCAATTCTGAAGTCGGAAGTTACTGAAATGAAATAAATAAATAGAAAAAACTAAATGACTCTAAATTTTTTCTTAGTTCTAATCTGATGTAAGAAGAATGATGTTATAAAATGTTCTTTATTAGTTGCCTATAGTGTGTTATAGGGAATGAGCTACTTTTAGTATGAATAGGCTGTACCTGTACAAGTACAGTTTGTGTTTTATTATTGAGTTAAGAAAAAATAAAGTATTCTGAGTTACTAGACAGTACATGTAAGTGATGATTTTTTTTAGTTAGATTCAAAAAATACATTTACAATGTTCCATTTTTGAATGTAGTTAGAAACTTACTCGACCTTTTTAAATATTTATTAGAAACTGCTCAAACATAAACAATTCACTTGTAATTATTCGGTACGTAAATACTGAAATTTGAGCATTCTGTTCTTCCTATCTTATGTATATTTCCTGCTTTAATAACTCTACTTTATAAAACCTTTCCCCTATTTCAATTTCTACATCAATGAATTTATGTTTTGATATATAACGCATAAAACCCAGCTAGCAACATGATTAACTATCTCGATATTTAAAATCTTTCTATCTTAACATACAAATAAATCTATAGATTATTCTACATGTATGCTTAAAAATTAAATGGAATGATCTTGGAATAGAAAGCATTGTGGAATTTTTTTTTGTTTTCTCAATCTTTTCCCTTTCTTCTTTAATCAATCTACCAAAATCTACCATTATTAAACTAAATGCATCTGGATGCAAATATTTAAAAAAGAATTCATTGAAATATTTCTTAAAAACTGACAATATGGTGATTATAGAATTATGATAATAGTATGATAGTTGATCAACACTGATTACCTTATTCTTGGATGTTTTGCTTTTATCCAAATTTTAAACTTCATTAACATGTACACTTTAAACTAGTGATGTGAGTTTTATTATAATGGCATTGTACAGGAAACAGTCATCTTGGATCTGTAACAGGTATTACAGATTAGGAATCAGATAAGTTTAACATTTTTCCCATTATTTTTGTAACAATTTCTAAGCTCTCAAAATTTGTATAAATATGAAAAAATAAAACAATGTTAGAGTTAAATAAGGTGGCATATTTTTATTAAAGGAGGTATGGCCTTACCCGACAGGTATTTCAACCATCTGATAGGAAACAGTCCTCAGAAAAGGGGAGCCAAATCTTCACCACATGTGAATTATTCATTGATATAATAGGTTCACTTAACTTTATTTTATGGTCTCATTGGAGGGGAATGATAGGGGGTGGGGTCTGACTCAAATTCATATATTCCCAAACTGATAAAAAAAGTATTAAGGGTAATTTGATTCAAGGATGTTCTATTCATAGAGGAACCACAGAATAAGACAAATAACAACCTCACTGTAATAATAACCTTAAGGTCTTCTTCTAAACCATGGGCATTCATTAGGTGAGAATTTGAATCATTTATCCAGGATGGGAACACCTTGTTATTGAATTATTTTATACATGATAGCTTTGATTTTCATTAGATTACTTAAGTAAGATACAGCCATGATTTGTTAGGTGATTAGGCAACCAATTCACATTAAGTGCAACTAGCATCCCCAGTTGCACTTTGACATCAGAAATGGAATAAAGATACAAAATGAATCTTCTGAAGAAGGGTCCTTCTAATCAATAATCTATTTTCATTTACTTGCTTAGTTTAAATTTTGGCTTAATAATAAAAAATGGTTCTGTGTTAACATGTTAATCTTTAAAAGAAACAGTACAAGAACTTTGAGCTTTGAACAAAGATTATTGGCAAGAGGTTTCAATGAACAAAGATAATGTTCATAAAATTTGCAAAAGTCTTTCCCAATTTCTTCCATTAAAAAAAATGTTAGCATAATTTATTGATGGAGTTATCTTATTATAAATGATTTTTGTCGTTAAATTATTCCATAGCTTTAAGTAGCTGACGTTGGTATAAATTATACATATAGCTGTAATGTATCATTATATCTGAAGGCGAATCAGTATCACGTTATGGAATCCTCTCCACTGCTCTTAACATCACTCAGTGACTTCTCTCATACCAGCAGCCAAAATGGTGTATTCCAAAAGTCATATCAATTAATTTGCAATGACGACTTGCACCATATCCAATTATAATGTCACTATTATAGTAACAAAATATGTTCTGGTAATTTCTTACAAATAAAATTATTTATGCCTAATATTTTGTAGGGAGGACTCACCTTTAGATTTTACAAATGCTATAAGAATTAAATTAGGAGTGATTTGGCTCTTACAAAAAATAAATTCAAAATTTAATTTTTACTATGTATTGAATAATTCAACTATATATATATATACTACACTATATATATATATATATATATATTACACTAGGTAATATAAAATAATACATAACAACTGGTAAGAAAAAACTTTTGTTTCAGCTGGATAAGAATAATGATCCTATCGATAAAGATTGTTTAATTAGTAAGCAAGAAAAGCAAAGGTTTTTCCAGTCCGAATCTATAATGCAGCAACCACCAACAATAATTATGAATGATCCATACAGTACACCTCTTAGAATATATGAAGTTTCTGCTTTAGAAAGGAAACGATTTATATCAGTAACTACAAAAAAACCAAAATCTTCATCATCATCAAAAAAAAAAAAATCCCCAAAAAAACCTGGTGGTAAACCCTCTACTCGGGGTGCACCTGATAAACCCTCTACTCCGGGTGGAGGTGATAAACCCCCTATTCCTGGTGAACCTGGTATCCTTCCCTTACCTTCAGATACATTACCTGAGTTACCTGAAATTAGTTTCATCACTGATGAACATGGAAGAAGAATCTTGAAAGTCAAAGAGAGGCCAGTCAAACAAATCAAGCAAACTCAAGATGTCGAAGACATGAAAGATCAGGATGCTACGGACAAGGCCGGAAGGACTAAACCCAAGAAACTAGAAACAATAAAATTATCTGATACTGTACTATATCATGGTTTATTACGATTACCTGAAGGAACAATTTTACCTAATGGTACTAGATTACTTGATGGTACAATATTACCTGGTGGTAAAATGTTAAAAGATGGTAAAATATTAGTATCTGAAGGTACCATATTACCTGAAGGTACAATATTACCTGATGACACTAAAGTACCTGGTGGGAAAATGCTCGCTGGTGGTAAACTATTACTATCAGATGATACAGAAACACCTGATGGTATAAAAATACCTGCTGGTACAGCATTACCTGCTGCTAAAATAATAACCGGTGGTAATGTATTACTATCTGAAGACATATTATTATCTAATGACATAAAATTAACTGTTGGTACAATAGTACCCAGTGGTAAAACATCACCCAATGAAAATGTATTAGTACATGAAGACACAGTATTACCCTGTGGAATAAAATTACCTGCTGGTACAATATTACCTGGTGGAAAGATATTACCAGATGGTAAGATAAAATTGACTGAAGAAGTAGTATTACCTGACTGTACAAAGATACCACCTGGGTCAATAATACCTGGATTACTAATACCAAGTGGTAAAATAGTATTAAATAAAGATACAATATTACCTGATGGTACAATATTTCATACTGGTAAGGTATTACCAGATGGTAGGTTATTATTTCCTGTAGGTACAGTAATACCAGATGGAATAAAATTGCCAGATGGTAAAGTATTACCTGGTGGTGAATTGTTAGAGAATGGTGTGTTATTACTTTCTAAAAAATATGTAACTCCTACTCTATATCCTTTAGTGAGAACACCATCAAAAGTTAGGAGCATATTTGACATGGATACTTGTAAGGATCGTCCTTCACTGATGAAATTATCAAAACGAGATACTGCTGTGAAAAAGGACACAGCAGTATCCTCTGAAGAAGAAAAAATGAAAAAATCGAAAAAGAAAAAGGGTAAAACTGCAAAGATCAAAGAAGAAGAAAAATGTGTATGCCCTCCTTAATACACACACTACAATCTCTCATTCAATTTAAATGAATACTGTTGTTTACATTTACATATCATTTTCAATAAATTTAATGGACACTTTGTGAAGAGTTTATACATTTGTATCATATGCATTATATAATTTATTATACAAAACATATTTTTAGCAGTCATTCTGTAAGTACACCAGAGCATGTTGAATATTGGTAATTAAAGATAGAAATTGTTTAGTCAGTATGCCATGAATATCAAATTATTATTGTGTTAAGTAATATTTTTAAATGTCATTTATGTTCAGTATATAGAAATTTAGTGTTGATTGTAACCTGTACCTATAAAACAAGATGTCCTGACTGACTCATATTCAATACCCAGCAAAAACTATCAAAGATAAATAGATGTTACTTTGTATACATTTTCTTCTAACAGTTTAAGAGTGTACTAAGAAAGGATTTTTTGAAATTTAAAATTTAAAAGTTTAAAATGCGATAACGTTTAATTTTATTATTTTTTTAACTTCTCCGTAAAAAAAAACTTATCAACTTGATTTTTGGTGTGTGTAATCTTCATGTGAATACCGAAAAACCAATTTCTAGATTTTTCAAAATTTGACCTTGAAAGGGGTGAAGAAAAGTAACAAAAATTTTGAAGAATGACTGCAAATTTTCCCCATTTACAACAATACTAAACAAAGTATTTACTCAATTTGGGTTTCAAAACACTCTTCAAATAAATATCTATAAACCATATTCAGGTTTTTTGATTTAGATTTTTTGAAAGTACAACTGTGTACTCAACCAGCATAGCACTGCCATTGTTACTGTATGTGCGACATGACTGACTACACTAGCCTCCAGTTACTTAACTAAAAAACAAAATAAATAAAATAAAAAAATTTTTAAAAGTGAGGAATGAAGTATGGTCACTTCCTAGTGGTTTGTCAGGTAACATTGAGAACCGTGCAAAATACATTTTTACCCATAAGAACGACGGGTAAGCAGTTATAACTAATACTTTTACTATGGAGGCAAACTATTTTAAAATCTACATTCTTCAGATCAATCAAAGTTTCCGGTCCTGTACTGACCAAAATTTACTCTAAAAAAATTACAATACAATGATAATTTTTATAAATTGAACAGGCTTTAATTTTTATTTATCATTATTATTCTCACAGAGGGATTCTCACAGAGTTTAATGAACACAGAGGGATCCAGAAGCCAGAGTCCACTGGATAGATGGAAATTTTATAGATTATTAGACGGGATTTTATAATTAGCTATATTTTATAATGATAGTTATAAAATAATACTTTTTAAAATTTATATTGGTAAGCAACTGTTTACTCAAACTTACATCACAAACTGCTGCATTATAAATAAAAAATAGACAGATTCAAAGTAAATTAATATTTGATCATGTACTAAACGCACAAACTAGTTGGTAACTATCTTTTTTAGCAAGAACTACATTTTTACTTTGATTGCTGAAAAAATTTGATAAATTAAAGTACATTTGGATAAAAATAAATATATTTTAATCATCCAAATTTTTGCTTTTTTTGTCAACAACATACAGTAACAATGGCAGTGCTATGCTGGTTGAGTACACCGTTGTACTTTCAAAAAATCTAAATCAAAAAACCTGAATATGGTTTATAGATATTTATTTGAAGAGTGTTTTGAAACCCAAATTGAGTAAATACTTTGTTTAGTATTGTTGTAAATGGGGAAAATTTGCAGTCATTCTTCAAAATTTTTGTCAACAACTATAAAAAGTGATTCTTGATAAAATGCAAATAAATACTTAACAAAATCATATTAAATTCATTAACAAGCATAATGCTACCATAAGAATAACTAAAAAAGTAATAAATACATAGAAATAAAATTTCACAAGAATGATTTAAGGAAATTTGTTATAGGAAAAAGATATTTCTACAGTACTGTCTTGGTCAGGTGGTACAGACTTTTCAATCCTGACATTACCTACCTCATTACCTACGGAAATATTGGTTTTCTTTCAGAGAAATTAAAAAAAAATCTTGTATTCACTATATTTCATCATATAGTAGGAAATAAGGAGAGGATGTAGGATGTGATTTCACCATTACAGGACGCATGGTGTAACATGACAATTGCAGCCTATCATGCAAGGACCAGTATTGTGTTCATTGTGTTCAGTTTCATATCCTCCTTTCTTTTGATGGACAATGTATGTAACTCTCCTTTCTTCTTTCGTATATAAACTATACTAATATGAAAATCCATGTTGAGTTCAACAGCTATTATATTATTTTACATATAAAATGCTACTGTTAAGTACTTTCTCATATTTTTAAATGTGTTACTGACCACTTCAAAAATATAATTCATTACCTAAAAAGATATTAAACTAAAATATATTAAAAGGTTATTTCAGTTTCTAATAAATGTACCTTAAAACAGTGAAACTAATATAATAATATGTACATAATGATAATAGTAGTATGAAAAGGTTACAAATAATATAAATATATCAATGTAATGAATTATGCGTTATAAAATATGATTTAACACAGTAACAAAGTATTTATTGAATGCAGCGGCAAATGCATACAATACTGAAAAGTGCATAGGACATGTGTTCACACATTTTTTTTTGGTTCTCCGTACAGAGGATACATGAAGATTTAATTTATTGTGGCACGCTTCAGTTACACACCATTCAGGTTATGTCTCACAAATTTTTTAACATGTCAATTTATGGCTCAATACAGGAATTTTATGGTTGCAATTGAATTACAACTTCAACTTATTTCTTCATTATCAAGTAATTTATTTATTTTTCATTTAATTTTTATTTTTATTATTGTTAATTATGAATGAACAGAGAACAACTAATTAGACAGAGAGGATCAATTAAATCCTCTATAACAAGAATTAGTACTTTTATAGAAAAATATGTTTCTCAACTTAACACTGATATTCACCTTCTACAAATCAAATTAAGAAACCTTCAAGAGTTGCAAGGCAAATATGATGCCATTCAAACACAACTTGAAATGGAATATGATGAGGATATTTGTACACACCATGTACCAGTTCAAGACGATTTACGCAGTTTTGAATGTAAACTACAAAGTTTAATGAGTAATGATAAGCATTCGACCATTGTTCAACAAGTTAATGTAGAAACGCAGCTACAACTGATTAGTTTACCATTTTTCAGAGGTAATATTCTTGATTGGCATCATTATTAGAGTTTATTTAGCGATTTAGTGCATAATAGAAATGATTTAAGTAATTTACAAAAACTTCATTATTTACATACTTCCTTGACAGATGAAACATTCGCTATCATTAAAAATTTACCAATTACAAATGAAAATTATACAATTGCATTAGATCTATTAAAAAGGCGTTTCGGCAGTAAATATTTAATTGCATCTAATAATGTAAATTGTATTTTAAAACTAAATTTCATAAAGGGAGAATCTTCGGATAACTAATTTATCCTATTTTATCAATGAAGTATCTTCATAAGTCAATGCTTTCGAAGTAATGAAAAATCCAGTCAATAGATATGAACTTATTGTTACAATTATTAACATCAAAGTTAGACAACAATACCTCCAATCAAAAGGGGAGGTGCACAACTAGATGTTACAACAGTCCTAAATCCAAAATTTCAACAACCTACAGCTAATCGTTTTTGAGTTATGCGAGATACATACATATAAGTATGTACATATGTCATGCCGTTTTGACAAGTCAAAATAGATATTTCTGTTGAAATCTGGAAACCGGATTTTTTGCGATCACAATATTTCCTTTACTTTGTACAAGAAAGTAAAAATTATGAAATGTAAAAAATCTGTGGAAAACAAACATATATTATTGTAACATGTTAAATAACTGCGATTGGTGTTATTTAATTATTAAATTTTTAAAATTATTTAAATCTAATTTATATACTCGTATAGGTTATAAATATTTCCTTAACATTTGAATTAAATTAAATCAATCTTACTAATTTGTGTTCTGTTTTCAAACTGAATCCATTTTTTCAACTCCAGATAGTATCTCCAATGAAACCTCATCTTCAGTATCGCTCGCTGTTTCATCATTAGAAGTTTCACCATTTAGGTTGATGATAGTTGGTGAACTTCAATATCCATGGCACACTCTTTACGCCAGTATTTGTTTTCAATTTCAATACCTCTCTCACAACATTTTAACCACACACTAGCATCAACACAAGAAACTTTTTATCAACTGGCAATAATCTCTACTGCTTTAAAGGTTTAAGTTTCAATCTGCCACCACTCTTTTATTATTCCTCAAATTAGTTCTATTGGATTCAAATCCAAGTGATATGAGGGCAGTCTTAAGAACCGTATGACTTCTGAAATTTAAAATGCTATCGAGAGAATAAGTTGTAACCCTCTTTTAATCAAAGTTTATCGAAGCAAATACTCCTCTCTTTAGCCACTCCTGCATTTCTGCTTTGAGTTCCCATATGGGGGGTTGGTGTGGGCGCATACCTATGGCTTGCTGGATTATCTTACACAGTAGACAGAAGGGATGTTTTCACCTGATGAAGTGCAACAACAGATCATGCTTCAGAGTGCAAATAATTGGATGGCCGTAGCAATGTTGGCCAAGAAGGTAATGTAAGAGCTCTACACCTGGGTCCCTCCCCCCTTTGCCTGAAAAGGTGAAGGGGTCACTGAAGGTTGGGTCATTCCTCTTACACATCTGATGGTGGCCTGTGGTAAGTCCATGACTGATGATTGTCTTGTTGTTGTGTCTATGTTGCAATTGTGTGTGTGTATGTATGTATGTATGTATGTGTGTGCATGGAGTGCAGTTGGTGTGTTGCTGTTATATGCTGAGTAAGTTTTGACAAATATGTTGTTGTTAAGGGGATGGATGTGTAGTGACGAGTATAGTTTGTGGTTGTTGTTAAGTTGTGTTGGATGTGTGGTGTGCTTTTGCCTTATGTCACCTTGTTTATGTGTGTGACTTTCTAAGTGGTGTTTGATTATGTGTATGGGTGTTTTACCCCTTCCTGATGAAATGCACACCGGCTGCACCAGGAAGAAGGTAGCCAGGGGGTGGAGGTTTAGTCAGCAGTGCGCAGGAAAACCTAATGTAATATAATCGCACCTAATATAATCTTGTGGAACCTGTCAGCGAGTCCAACACTGCTTCGGCACCTGTACATGGGGTTCCTCCACCTCTTAAATTTGTCTGCTAAAAAACTTAAATTTCTACATCTAAAATATATTTAAATAAATTAAAACTGTTTGAAATTTGATCGGTTGCTCATTACTTTATTTAATTAAATACTCCATAACTATGTTTAGTCCTTTATTCCCATATCTTGTTTTTTTTTTTTTTTTTAGTTCAATTTATTTATTTTTTGGCAGTCATGTTTTTTGATTTTTCTAATTGTTTTTATTATTTAATACTTTTTAGTGATCATTGAGCAAAATTCACAATTCGAAAACTTATAGATATAATGTATATAACTGCTTCTTGTTCTGAGTCTACAAAGAATGCTAAGTCACCAACCAGTAATACCAATATTATTAAAAATCAAAGGCCATCTTCTTAATTATATTAATGCAAACTAATTTTTTTATCTCAAATTATATTTACAATCAGTTCTGTAGTAGAAACTATAAGTAAATTCTATCACAGTAAGCAAGTGTAAATGAGTCAATAGTAAATCAAAGATAGCATATGCAGTGATAAAGTTAACATAATTAGTTACTAGAATCCATAAAAAGTCCAGTAATACGAATAAAACCACAAGATAAAAGAGAAAGTAACATAAAAACAAATGTCACCAGAAACATAACCCACTGGGGTGAACTCATCATCGCAAATCAACTGATTTCGAAGTTGAGAGTTCTAAGGTTCAAATCCTAGTAAAGGCAGATACCTTTTATTTGGATTTGAATACTAGATTGTGGATACCAGTGTTCTTTAGTGGTTGGATTTCAATCATCCATATGTCTCTGGAACAGCTGACCTGAGACTGTACAAGACTACACTTCATTTACATTCATACATATCATCTTCTGAAGTAATACCTTGCGATGGTTCCAGAGGCTAAACTGAAAAAGATAAGGTCTAATGCATATAGCTGCTTTAACCATCTAACATCCACCAGCTTTTTTGTTTTTTTTTTTTTGGTTGTTTGTGGGCGAAAAACGCTTGGGTGTTATCATCGCCCGGTAGTTATTATTAAAAGGGTAATACAAGTCCAAAATAATAAGCTATACAAGGTGTAAACGTAATATTAATCATATAATAAAAATTTACTAAAACAAGCCAAGAAGGCAAAATAAAACCCAAAACTAATATCACAGACAAACTTGATAAAATATTAAAGATAAAATAATAGAATAAAGAAAGTATAAAAACTTACCTAACTCCGATGGGCTGTGCAAAAATCCTCACCCCGGATAGTAAAATTAAACATATAGAACTAAAAAATCAAATCGAAAACAGCTGATGGTTCTACGTTGTCACTAAGCTTATAAATTTTATTGAAGAAATGGTGTAAAATATTTAAACCTGTTGTTTAACTGAAGCTGCTTTGTTTTGATTAGAGTAAAATATATGTAAGCTGAGAATCTAAATTTACTCCCAATATACATTATATATGTATCTCACTTATCATGATACAATTTTTTTATTTTTTATTTATTTATATTTTATATTTGTATTTTTATTTATTGATTATTAGTTATTAATTTTATTAATAAAAGAAAGGGATTATTAGTTAATATTTACTTGCAGCAATAAAGTTGTGGTGCAGAGCAGACCAATAGTGATGCACCAGGCGGCTGCACATGGATCCCTCCATGACTCTTTCCCACTAGAAGCAGTCTGTTGTCAATTAATTTACAGATTATTTAATTTAATTTCTAAGCGTGGATTATTTTCATTTATTATTTATTAATAAAATAAAAGAAAGGGATTATTAGTTAATATTTAGCAATAAAGAACATGCTTACTGTAAATGATCGAACACACTGCCCGTCAAAAAAATCATACAATTTTTTTTTTCTTAAATGTTTATGTTGTATGTCCGATATCTGAAAAAGGACTTTTGGTCCCTTAGAAAAGATTACGGTGGGAATAACATTTCAAACAAGAACACATTTAAAAGGCTAATTGGGAACAACGGAATTAAGAATTTGTATGAATAGGCTGACTTTTCATAGAGAAAACTTTCTCATCAGTGATGACAGAGAAAGAATGGGAAAACAAAGGGAATAGCATGACTAAATATAAAAAGTTTATTTGAAAAAAAAGCAATGTATTTAAATAAATGTACACATATTTAAAATTAAAATAAAAATAAAAATGTTACATTTACATTCCAAATATCTTACGGTCATATTTGGTAGTAGTCTCATCATATAGTTCTGTGTATTAGTTTTCTTTTCTGATCTTTAATAAGCAAGTTTTTCACCTTTTACATTTCTTGCAAACAGTTTTTACATAAAGGCAAAATTTTTTATAGATCTACTGGTATTGTACATAAAATAATAAAATTTTGACTTCAAAACCAGTACTAAAATAGAAGTTAGAAAGTTATTTGTCTTTAATTTGTTTGTTTATTATTTACAACTTCAAAAATGGAAATTTAAAGAATTAAAAAACTGTCTTATTATTTACAGATATAACACAATCACTTCATTTTTTTATTTATTAATCTTGTATTTTTTGATGCTATCTAGTTTTCTTTTTGTTCATTCCAAACAAATGCTGGAGCAGTGACTACTGTTGTCTGTAAAGAACGCATACTATTCCTGACATGATCTACATAATGTATAATTAAGTAATGATATGAATAAAATTATTTATTTATTTATGACATTAAAATGAAAATCCAGACATTTTTTGATACACTAGAATACTCAAGGTTCAGGGGACCATGATAGCCTAATATTTTATAAAGTTTTTGTCTTATGCTCAAAATCTATTTACAAATATATCTGTTAAAATTGAAAAAAATCAATGGTCATTTCAATCATAAAACAACTATCACAGTGGGAAAGTAATATTAAAAAAGATATAAATATAAATAAATGAAAAAAACAATAAATAGACAATAAATACTGAGTACTTCATGTAGTGTTACCGGCGCTTTGTAAGCTCGTTCTACTAGCAAAAATAATGAAAAAATTTCATGTAAACACTAATTCAAAAATGCTTCGTTAAGTGAGTTACGGCTAGCAAAAGATTTTGCTTTTTTTCCTGGGGAAAGAGTGATATAAAACCACAATGAAAATCTAGGATTTGAAATTAAGTAATAAACTTGATGGTTTCTTAAGGTTTTTGACCTGACAGATTCAATAAAACAGGTTTCCTGAACCATATCTTGAGTAGTAATCATAATATCTGACGAAAAACAGAAACATTTGACATCTAAAACATGTTTTTGCGTTTGTAATATAAAAACTTTTTTAAATGACTAATAAATGCATAACATTTATTATCAAAACCCATAGAGAGTTTAATTCTGAAAAAATGTACGTAAAATAATCCAATAAAAAATAAATACAAGTTCAAGGAATTTCATTTTATTAATGAACTTACCATATGAAAACAAAATGATTACACAGTAGAAAGCACGTTTGCTTTCCTACAAAGTGCAATAACACAAAAGAATAGTACTGTATTAAAGATAAAAAAAAAAAAAATGCAATACTAATGATATTCAAACAATAAAGTTTAATATCGTTCTTAAATTCACAGTTAAGGGAAATTTGAGAAATTATGGTTTCATAAGTTGGTAACAAAAATCATATGGGCAAAAATACATTTCCATGTCATATCATCAGTGCATTGCATGTTCTGCGTTACTGCTGTGAATTGTTGCCAGTGTAGGGTAGATGGTGTGTTATTGTTTTAATTGGTATTACACTACAGCAATGCCTTTGTTATTATGACTAACGAATACACTGACATAATATTACCTTGGGGATGTGTAGTGGAAATGCAACTGTGGCTGCTGCCACAGAATATCAAACATGTTTTCCTACTGGCAGAGTTCCAAATCCTAACATGATTAGTGGAACACTCCATATGCTATGAGAAATTGGTACACTTCTCAGCATTAGAACTCACCACCCATCATGATGTAACTATTATCAAGGTTACTCAATGCAGTCCAGATGTTTTTCCCCTATTTAGCCTCTGGGAATCAGTCAGATATTATTACTTCAGACAATCAATGAGGATGATATATATGAGTGTAATCTTGTACAGTCTCAGGTCGAACATTTTTGAGATGGATGGTTAATTGAAACCCAAGCACCAAAGAACACCGGTATCCATGATCTAGTATTCAAATCTGTATAAAAGTAACTGCCTGTACCAGGATTTGAATGTTGGAATTCTTTACTTTGAAATCAGTTGATTTGCAAAGATGCGTTCACCACTAGACCAACCTCGTGGGTTGCAGTCCAGGTGTGTTAGTATACACCTTTCCTGGCGGTTCAGTTTCCCAATCTATGGTGTGGAGGACACTTCATAACAAACTGTATCCTTACCATAATCAATGAGTACAAAATTTTCAACCAACAGATCCTCCTCTTCATTTGCAATATTGAAACTAGTTGAATGTGAACTGTCGATTGCAAATTTTATTTATATATAGGTTCAGGTTCATTTTATTTACTGATGTTCAGTTCACTTGGGTTGGAATCAATCACCTTTACAATGGACACAGTAGGACAGAAGTTAATCCATCCACACGCACACACAATAGAATAAGATTTTTAAGACTGTTTAGCATCAATGTATGTTGTGGTCTAGTTTATGATTGGCTAATTAGATTGTTCATTCTCCCATGACATCTAGATTTTGATATTTACTTGGAAATCCTTAAAACAATTGCCACTGCTATTAGTAGACGTTCCAATAGCATCAAGATACTTCATGTACTTTCAGCACGATGGTCCATCTCCACACTTCTCACGTGCTGTATTGACAGACTTATATCAGCAATCTCCAGAGCAATAGATCGGCTGCAGTGGGCCACATTCCTGGTTGCCAAGATCACCTGATCTAACACAGTTAGAATCTGATGGAATTGGATGAAAAGTATTATGTAAAAAATAAAAGTTCATATGTGTGAAGATTTGGGTGCTCGTATTACAGATACTAACGTACAAATTAAGGAAAGTCATACAGAACTGTGGAGGAAAATGTTAGCAATCCGAAAGTGTGCAACCAAATGTACTGAAGTAGGGCAGATTCCTGAAAATTTACTAAAAACTTTATTAAATGTATCAATGACATTTTATTTTTTTGTCACTGTATCAGTTTTATCGTAATTTCATTTACTGTAGTCTGTAACATTGAAAAGTTTTCATACGGTAAGTGTTAGTAAAAAAAACAAATTTCTTGAACCTGTATTTGTTTTTTATTGGGCTATTTTATATCAATTTTCTTAAAATTAAATTCTCTTTAAGTTTTGATAATAAATTATACACATTTGTCAATAATTTAACAAAGCTTTTTTATTACAAACATAAAAAAAGTGTTTTTTGAAAACAAATTCTTGTTTTACATTGGGTAACTGGTTCTGGAAGCTGTTTTATTCAATTGTCAGGTCAAAAACCATAAGAAACCATCAAGTTTACACCTTAATTCGTGTTCCTAGAATTCCAGTACTGTTTTATTTCACTCTTTGCCCAGAAATTGGGGTGAAATCTTTTACAAGCCGTTAACTTGCTAATGAACTGTTTATGGACCCATGTTTATATGAACTTTTTTTATTATTTTTGCTAGTAGAATGAGATTGGAAAACACCAGTAATACTATGTGAATCACCCTGTAATTATCAAAAAACATAAAAAATGTAACTATTGTCATAATCTAGAAAAAAGTTACCTTAAAAACAACTAAACCACTTAAACCTCAATCTGATAATCTGCCTTGAGCCTTTTATCTTTGTAAATAAATATTTATTGGTAAATAATAAATAGCATTGGAAAAGATAAACATTCATCCCAAGAAATACAGATATAGCAAGAATCTTAAACTAATCAGATATTTCCTCCCATGAACAAAATTTAATTAAGGGAATAACAATTTAAAGAACACTTCTTCAAACTTTGATTGCGCACAAAATTTCTGAGTCAGATGGTATTTTCAACCTTATCAAGACAAAGATACTGAAGAAATATTGTTGAAGAACATTATGCAGCACATTTTATTTCCTTCATCACTACTCTCTATCCCAAAGATAATTCTCTGATTTGTCACAAACATCCCCAAGGGCAAAAAAAAGACAAATGAGGATAAAAATGATGTTAATGCCAATTTTTTGGTATCATGAAGTTGTACATCTTGAATGTGCACCACAAGATCAAACTGTGGAGGTTCTGTGTAATTTTTGTGATGTAGTTTGCTGCAAGAGACCAGACTTGTAGGAATCATGCAAATGACAATTTCATTACAATAATGCATCTGCCCGTTCATTATGTCTAATTCAGGAATTCTTGGTCAAGTTCTGAATTCCTTAGCTTTGCCAGCCTACTTGTGATTTCTGTTTGAGTCGCAAGCTAAAGATTTCAATGAAAGTCTAAATTTTAAGGTTATAATGTGGAGTCACAAAGGAGATTACTTAGAAGGAGACTTGGAAGCCAATAGGTAAGCTATTTTTTTAATTGTCTATTGTTTGACAGTTTTTTATCAGAGGTTATGCAACTACTTTACAAATCTCGTAAAGCAATGAAAATTGTATGCTTTCTCTGATGACCTTTATTTATAAGATATCTGTGAAGATCATTTGTTTTATGAGACTAAATTTATGTTACATATAAGCAATCTTTTTCACAACCAGAAGAATATCTCAAGAAAATGTAGTAGGAGGCTCCTGAATCTCTTTATATATTCACTTTTTCTTGTAAAGTGGAAAACATCATAGAACCTGGTAGTATTGGCAGATAAATTAACGACCCATAATAATGCAATAAATAACTTGCCTTTAAGATTATATAATTTCTTTTATCATAAAAAATTCACACATCAATTGATTATGTATAACAAATTTACAATATATTTTACAAACTAGTAAAAAAAAATCTGTTAAAACAAGTCATCTAACTAATATACATACAAATAAATTGTTATTAAATAATATCATTTAGATTTTCTAAATAGTAAAAACTTACACACAGTAATGTATATAACTCATATAATAATAGAATATCAACACAATAATTAAATTAACATAATTAACTTAACTAATGATAGTGACGCTTAGTAGACAAAATATTCCTTATATGTTCTACTCTTGATTAACTGTAGTAGCAATTAGCATGGGATCATAAGGCACACAGTCAAAATAAATAACATGATGCTTGGAGGAAATTTTACAACCTTCAGGAAATTTAAAAAAGTAATCTGTAAATATACATTACATGATTCTTTTTTTAATATTTATTAATACTAGTATATTACACTATTAAATAATTATTACATAAGACATGCTATTTTTTATGTTTATCACAAAGGATGGAAAAATCTATTTTGTATCCCATTTCTGCAGAATGAATAGATTGCCTGAGAAAATGTAAAAAGTATTTTTAGTTTTGACTCCATAAACATACAACAATTGGGAATATTTCTACTGAATTTTATTTGATCATCCAGAATCTCTCCTTGTCGTTTTACTGTGATGAAAACTAGTTTTATGAAGGTTTACAATAAATTACAACCAATATTAATAAGTAATTTTTATCACTATATTGTCCTGACCATCTGACCTTAATGAAATCAAGAGGATGTCAGGTAGTAATAAATATAAAAAAATGTACTAATAAACTGGATGATAATGCAAACACAACTAAAAAATTTTTTTTAATAAATTAAATTAAAAAGAATATTTATAGAATTTAATTTTTCAATTATTAACATGCAATAAATTGTACACAACTGAAATGCTGTAAAAAAACCAAAACTAATGAATTGCTAAAGTAAGGTTAAAAATAAGATTTTATAAAAAAAAAACATTTGTATTTACTCATATCAGGTGCACAGAAATACAGTAACACCCCGACTTACACTACCCCATCTAACACAGATCCCCAGAGTTACACAATTTTTTAATCTTCCGATTCAAACTCAATTCCCCGCCTCACCCGCACCAGTGTTCAGTTCAACTTACGACATGGCCGGAAATGTTTTGCCGCAAGCTACAAATTTATTTTGTGTTAGTGTTCGTTATTGTTTTTTATATTGTGTGTTTTTTACATCTATGGAGACTTGGTAGACTCTATTATGTCATCCATTTTAAGTAGAACTGATTCTTTTGCATCAAACAAGAAGAGAAAAACATTATCTTTGGAATGTAAACTTAACATTATCAAAGATTTTGATGCAAAAATAAAAATTTGTGAATTGGCAAAGAAGTCTGAAGTTTGATCTACTGGAATTGATAGTCAGAACAATTATAAAAGCTACAGAAAAAATGTTTGAAGCTGTGAAAAATGTTCAATCTTTGAATTCATGCATCATTTGTGAACGTCATGGTATTATCACTGAGATGGACAATGTTAAAATTATGGTATGATAATCAAATAAGTGTGAAAAATTGTCCTGTTAATCAGAACACAGTGGGCTCAGAAGCTAAGCTGATTTTTGAGAGATTAAAAGAAGCTGGGAAAGTGGCTAAAGATGAAATGTTTAAAGCTAGTAATGGTTGGTTCAGCCAATTTGAAACTGCTATAATTGGCATAGCATTGCAGAAAGTGGAGAGGTGGCAAGGGCTGATTAAAGAGGCTGTGTCATTCTATCCAGAGAAACTCAAAGCTATGAGAGAAGAAGGTGGCTATATCAGCCAAACCATATTCAATGTGGATGAGACTGGCCTGTTCTGGAAGATGCCTAAAAGAACTTTTATTGTGCATGAAGAGAAAACCTTTCCAGATTTTAAGGCCGACAATGACTGACTGACATTGATGGTTGGCACGAGTGCAGGAGGTGATTGTAAGATAAAACCTCTCTTAGTTTATCGCTCAGAAAATCCAAGAACATTAAGAAATAAATCTAAAGCTGGCTTGCTCATGAGTTGTAAGTTTAATCGTAAATTGAAAAAACTTGGGAGACAGCTTCCCTTTTTGTGGAATAATTTAGTCATCACTTCATACCTGAAGTCGAACTTTATTGCCAATCTAAACAAATCTCATTTAAAGTGATACTATTAATCGACAACGCACCACATCATCCTCCTGCTACTTTAATTAATTTCAACCCACATGTGAAAGTTGTATTTTTGCTACCAAATACAACCAGCTTGCTTCAACCGATAGACTAGGCAGTCATCAAAACATTCAAAGATTATTTATTATACGAGATGATCATTTGCGCATCTGCATGAAGCTATGAGACAAAACACAAGCTCTCCATTAAATACTTTTGGAAACAATTCAATATTTTGGATGCTGTGAGAATCATTGGACAATCTTGGAATGAAATTTCACAAAAAACTTTAAATGGTGTCTGGAAAAAACTGTGTCCATTTTTTTCACCACTGAAACTCAGGCAGAATCAGTGCCAGAGCCTGATGAAATTGGTAATGTGGTTGAAGAAGTTGTCGATCTTTCCAGACAAATAAATTTAGAAGTGGATAGTAATGACATTCAAGAATTGCTGGATTCACACAATCAGGAGCTCACAACTGATGAGATAGAAATTGCATGAGCAAGAGCAAGACATTGAAGAATCCAATTCTTTAGACCCAATTCAATTAGAAGATCAAATGAGAGTTGGAAACTTTGCAAAAGGTCTCAGTTCAATTGAAAAAGGGTTACAAATTTTTGAAAACACAGACTCCTATGAAGATTATTTCTGCTACAAAACAAGGAATAAAAAAATTATTAGCTTGCTACAAGGAAATTTTGGGTGAAAAGAAAAAAAATTGTTGATCCATCAGACGAGTTTGTTTGATTTTATGAAGCCTTCTACATCAAAATAACTTTGATTTACGTTTTTTTCAATTCACAAGATGTAATATAATTTGTTGTAAGTATTGTATTATCTAAGATTTTATTACACATTTTTCTTCTTAATTATTGTTTACTTTAGTCTTTGATCCCAATTAAACATAATTTGTATGTATTTATATGCAAAATTGTACCCTGACTTATGTGAATTCAACTTAAATGGTTATCGCTCAGTGCCAAGGATCTATCACATAAGTTCAGGGTATTACTGTAATAGCTTTTAAAACAATCTTTAAGCCTTTGTGGACATTTTAATATTTACTGTAAAATTTTTATTTTTCATCAACTTGACTGCATCACCAATGCTAAACTAGATCACTAAATATTTTAATCATGGTTTAACTGCAAACCAGTTTATTCCCCTCCTCAGTTAAGCAAGAGTAAAACTTAAAACATAACAAAATTATCAACAAAAAGAAACTAATAATAATTATATTAATCTTGTTTACATCATGTTTGTTTATAATTATAATTTTTTTAAATTCACAATTCCATTTAAATGTCATTAAAACTATTCAATCTTTATAATAAAATAAATTATAACAAAATCTATACACAAGCACTTAGTGCAATAACATAAATATTCATTTCAAGTTTCCCACCAGTTACATAAAAAATTTAAATAACTTCTTATATAATAATAGTCAAATATTTATTTAAATAAAACTTAAAAGAGTAAAACTAATATCTGTATTCAAGTTAATAATACACATTTACATATTACATTTATAATAGTTATTTACGACATATAATAATAAATAACACTAATCAACACAAAAACGTCACAAAATCCAATAAACCATATAAAGCAAAAATCAACACTGCTACAGTAATGTGTAAAGATGAAAAAAACAGTAATAAAATCCACTATTGAGAAAACTGATGATTATACTAACATTCTATGTTTCTATACAGCTTATTACATCCAAATTTATAAATCTGATTAATAACTTTTCTGACAAAAAATGTTTATTAACAATTTTCTAAAAACTAACAATCGTGGTTATCCAAAGAATTTTTAGATCCAAAGAATCCAACTTTCCACCAAATAAGAGTAGAGGAGCACAGTATATTACTGTATTGATACATCTGTTTACAAGTTTATAAGAAACCATTACGTTACCCTTATTACCTTATTATTATCCTTATCTTATTATTATCTAGTTTATTCATCATAAGATATATAATAATAAATAATATAAATAATAATATAATTAATATAATAAATTTAGTGTCTATTAGTATAGTTAAGTACAGAATTAAATTAAGAAAAAAATAAAATAAAGCATGTTAATTTTCTTGGTGCTTGTGAATTTTTACAAACCACATAGAACCTTGTATCTCAAGAAATTGCTTCATTTCTAACAGATTCTTTTTTACCTTAGAAGTAGATAAAACAGAAGAAAATGAAATTGAATCTACAAGTTATGAATATTTCATTGCACATCAATGGTATTGAAACTTGTAAATTTAAATTTTCAAAATGAATATTAACTGCCAATGAAAATTTAACTTTTGTATTAGCAGATAGGGATGTCATGGAAATAATGCAAGTTAAAAAAATGAAGGTGCTAGCGAAGATGATAAAGAAAATGATTGTAAAAATTTACTGGTTTCTATTGCTTTTGATTTACTTCCATTATTTACTGATATTTGGTTTGGTAAAAATGAAACTTTAGAGCTAATTGATAAATTAGAAATATTTTTTAAAATAAAGGTGTATAATTTAAAAAGAAAGAAAGAAAAAAACAAAGGCTTTTTTTTAACTTTTGGACCAACAAAATTAAACCAGAAGGATAAATCAATCATTCATTTGTAAGTTCATATTTGTTTCATTCTTCTTTCTCTCTCCCTCTTTACTTCACCTCTTTCTTATTTCCTCCTTTATTTCTTTTTCCCCTCCTCTCATTTCTCTAACGCGAAAATAATTACGTCTCATTTTGTGTAATTTGTCTTCCACTGTAAATATATTCTAAATAAAATTAACGAGATTCTAAAAAAAGATTTCTAAGAGATTCTTTATAACTTATGTTACATTAATCATTTTAATCCATTATTATAATAGTCAAAACAATGGGGGTAAAATATAACTGATTAGAATTTGTGCTAATATTATTATTAATCACAGCATGATTAAAAATTTATTTTTTAAATGACTACAGAAGAATTAGTCATGAACTACTGAGAACATAGCACAGCGGTTGAAGCTATGTTAACATTAACAACTAATGTCTGGTATGGTGCAAGAATGAACAGTGTCCATGCTGGCCAAGGAAGGTGCACAGCAACCAAAGTAATTGCTGTGCACTACAATGATTTTGGTAAGGAAATGTATGCAAGATTTCTATGTAGAAAACATTGTTCAGCCACAACTGCATCACAAAAACAAATACACAGAATGACGAAAGGCTGGACTGAAATTAGGACCTCTCTTTGCTTAGTAAATAATTAAATTTTAATTGTAAGTTATATCTTTACTTGACAAGCTTCTTTATTTCACAGTTTGGTGCTTCTGGACAAGACTGCACACCACCCTTAAATTTCCCTAGACAACTAACTACTGTGTGAGCGCCATCCAGTTCCACACTTTCATCTTTTTATTGTCCTTCAACCTTTCTTTCCTGCATACGTGTAACAGAAATTATGCTGACTGCTGTGCACTAACACAGTATAGAGGCTGATGGAATATTTTTAAAAAAGTGTTACAGTAATTCTACCATTTATCTATGAAAAGTTTTCCTATGTGAAGATTATTTAAAAAAAAAAAGAAGCTGAACTTGTAGCCTATTAAATAATATTGGGTCAATTCATATAAAAATTTATATTAAAGCAACCTTAAAGTGAAATGTTTTTAAGTATTCACTTACAACTTATGATTCTGTATCATATTTTATACTTACTTTTAAATGTTTTGAATAGAATGGTAATAAAATTCACCTCACAAACATATAAATATTTGTTCTTGCATATTAGACAAAAGAAGTTTTTAATTACTAATCCTGCGGAAACATTTTTCTTTTAAAAGAATCACTGTTAATTCATTTTTTTATACAACATAATTTAATGTTTATCATACAAAACAAAGTTTCATCTGTAAGACAAGTAAAAAATTTTCAAAAAATAAAAGTCTTACCTACAGAACAATATAATGGAAATATTCCTATATCTGTAAGATAATTTTTACATGTACAATTTACAAAAAAAAAAAACATATTATAATAATAAAGTCACCATCCACGACAATAAAAAAACTAATTGCTGAAAAAAAATTCTTTTGCATAAAAAACAAAACATTTACATTACTTAACTTTACCTACTTTTTACATTAAAAAACTCATTTTCTAATCAGTGATATACTTAGGTTAGAACAAACATGGGATTATGGCTTCAATGAAAAACAGTTGTAAGGAATTATTAATTCCACGGCATGTTAAATCTCAGTATAGCCTTTAGTTATTAAAGGCTATGTCTCAGTATACACATTAAAGTTATTAAAACATTGGTTGCGGTATCGGTTATAAATGTCCTGTATGAGCATTTACAGTGAGATGCTGGGGATTTACAGACAATGGGAACTTGTTAATGCATTAAAATAAATACCCAGCTAACATGTTAAATGCCACAAATTATAAACCTAATAGTATAGTATAATTTTTAAATAACAAAACTTATAATTAACATAAACCTATTTTATATAAAAATTCTTATAGAAATTTCTATATAAAAAACGCTAATACTAAATAATCACATTTTAAAATAATCTATACCCTTTTTTAAATTCTGAAATCATACTAAATTAATATAATCTCAATAGTATACAGATATCTACAAATAAATCTGACAAAAAAGATTAACTTAAGAAGATTTTCATTTGAGTAAATGGGAAAAAACTTACTTTGAAAATAAGTATCTTATGAATGTATAAAATATGCCTGACCAAATGCGATTTTAAGAGAATAATCACAACAAATTTAATTGTCTAGATTTATACAACTATATACAAATTTGAAATAAAAACATAAATGCAAACACCAAAAAACTTATTACACGTGCAACAAATAAACCTGCAATTATAAAACAAAACATTCTCCTTAAAAATTATATTCTGAAATGTACAAAATAAAGGTACTATAAAAAATATATATATATCACACACACAAACACTTTTTATAGAATATATATATATATGAGCTACCATTGTTATAATAAAATCTGATCAGTTAAACTACCTCTAAATTAATAAAATCATAATAAATGAAAAAGAATGTAAAAAAAATTAACTGCAAAATAAATAAATATATATATATATATTCCACACATACACCTTTTAAATATATTTATTAAATGTATTATTAATATGTGTACATAAACTATATTGAAGACAAAAAAAAAGATATATATAATGTAAGAACAATGTTACATAATGAAATAATAATATATTTAATATATATTAAAAAGGTGTAATATAAATATATTTAAAAGGTGTGTGTGTATGTATATACATAAGGCTCGACTTATAAATTTTACACACTAGCAAGCTACACGGAGACAAAAGGTACTATCAAGTTGAGCGTGTGGCAGCACATGATAACTAAAATCCCCCTCTACAAACTGCAATAATGTGTTGAAATCTGTTTACTGGTTTGTTTTCAGTAGCAGTTACAATGGAGTTGAATGAAGTCAATATGTCAACACAGTTAAAAAAAAAAGTGCGCAGTTATCAAATTTTTAACAGCAGAAAGTGTGAATCCTATGAATATTTTTCATCATTTAAAAATGATTTATAGTAGTGAAACTGTTGGCAGGAGTACTGTGAATAGCTGGGCATTGAAATTTTGTAAATGTGAAGCTACAATTGAGGATGCACCTCTCAGCGGTGACCAGTTTCTGTGACTGACAAGAAACATTGAAAAGAGGTGGATGATTTGCTTGAAAGTGACTGATGAATCACCCAGCAATGCCACGCTATTCAGTTTGGCATATCTAAAGAACAAATAGGTTACATTATTGAGCAACTGGGTTACTGTAAAATCTGTCCACGATGGGTACCGCACAAACTGATGGATGAACACAAACATTGTGTCGAATGTTGCAAAGAACTTTTACGGTGCTATCATGCCAAAGGAAATGACTTCCTTTTCAATACTGTTATGGGAATGAGAGTTGAGTACATCATTACGACCTGGAAGACAAAATACAAAAGATGGAATCAGACATTAAGAATCGCCAAAACCCAAAACTCAAGCCTCGGTGAAGAACTCCTTTTGATGGTATCTTGGAACACCGAACACATTCAAGTGGCAGTATCTGGAACATGGAACGACTGTGAACACCGAATGGTACATTGGACGTTAAGACACTTCAGGTGACGAGTATGTCATGTTCAAAAGACCATACCCATAATCTTGCAACATGACAATGTGTGACCTCACACATCATTACAGAGGCTCTCTGCTAACTTAAGTTTAAACCTATTCCACATCTGCCATACTCACTGGATTTGGCTCCATGTAACTTCCACTTCTTTTCTCAGCTCAAGAGAGAATTCAAAGGTAATCATTACACCAGTGATGTTGAGGTGAAGGAAGCTGTGGCCACTTAGATCCGAGAAAGACTGCCAGAATTTTTCAGTGATGTAATGCAAAAACTTGTCACACGGTAAAACTTTATCAGTGTAAACAGGGATTATATTGAAAATAAATACTGCATTTTGTAGCTAAGGTATTGTACATTTATTCTTTTTTTTTTATTTCATTCCCATGCCAAGTATATATGTGTAAAATTTATCAGCTGAGCCTCGCATATATAGACAACCTATTTAATTCTTCCACCATAATGATTTAATAAAGTTCAAAAATATTTCAATAATACAATACAAAAAAAGCTATCGACAAATTAATTATTCTTTCCCAGTACTGATTATTTATTCTCTTGCATAGTGGAAAAATAATGAATGATATACGAAAAAAATTAAAACTTAAAAAAAATCTCTATTTTTTACTTTTTCCTGCCTCCCCCCCACACAATGCCAAAATCACCTCCAACAAAAATATTTTGAATTTTCTACGTTTATGTTAAAAGGAAGAAATTAAAAAGATTCCACTAAAAAATGTACAACCAATAAAAATTTACCCAAGATTTCTTTTTTAGGGGTGGAGGTGAATGACGTTGAAATTTTATTGTAATATTATTCCTAAATGTTTATTATTTAATCTTTTAATAGGTTTGAAAAATTAAAAAAATAATATGTTTTTAATCTTTGATCGTCTCCTCCAACCTCAATGCTGCTCCCTAAGTTTGCACTACTACTATACCTTGGAAGAGGTTAGAAAATATGCAATAAATAAAAAGATAGCTTCTTTGACTTTTTAGGAAAGAGGGAATTTTGGGGTAAACATGTTTTTTAAATTGCTATGATAAGCATGGACAGAAGTACTTATCTTAATATTAAGTGGGGTTATGTTAGCAAAATTTTAAGAAAATTGAACCAAGTAAACTATCTACCACATCCCCTTAAGAGATATTAATGTAACCATTTACCAACAAACTGTACCATATTAATGAGTCTGTGCCAAATTTCATCGAAATTGGTTTATCCAGTCAAAAGTTATTAAGCTTCAACATGTATATATACTTACATACATTTGCATGTATAAACATTATCCCCATTTTTTTGTCCCTAGGTCATGAAACATTGAAAAATGAAAAAAATCCATACCCATTTTATGATTATCATACCTCCTTCTTGCAGTATAGTTCTAGAGCTATGATGCCAGGAAAGTAATAATTAACAACTTTAATTACCAAAAATGAAAGAAATAATATTATGGGGTTTACACAATATTTTATTAAAAGCATTAAAGCCCATATGATAAATCAAATGTTAACATGACATAGTAATTGCTAAATAATTATTTCTTGGTGGATTCCTTTTTATTTACATCCATTTTATTAGAAAAGTATCACTTTCTCAGTTGGCAGCATTGTTTTTAAATTATTTACAGCTGTTTGTTTGGAAGCTTATGTTGAAGACTAAGTATGGATAAGAGGTTAGTTTTTAATTTTCATTATTTTTTAAATTTACTCTAATTTTTATTTATTTCATTAAAAAAAAAAAAAAATCTGTCAATTATGTTTAACCAACAAGTATGCTAAAAATGTTGAAATTATTAATTTAATACTGTGTAAGTTGTGTATGATACGATACATCATATACTGAGCAGTAATGTGTATTTTTGTTCAAATATTTTGTCATCATAACTTTTTAAAACTTTTGTATATTTTATGTTATTTTACATTACTAATCTGTTAATTCTCTATAATTTCAGATCTATTGTTGAATATATTCTTTTGTGTCGTACTGAACTAGATAAGAAGGAAAACACAAAAGTGATAGAGCAAGTGAACAATGGCACAACACAGATGTTGATGTATTTTTGCTACCTCCCAAAGATGAAGATGACAGTGACAGTGATGATGCTGCAAGAGATGATGAAAACAATCCCAGTTTATGAGTTTAGGTAAAGATATATTGGTTGAGTCAGCTAAAGTCAGGTTAGTGACCAAGTTGGTTCTGAGTTCTTGTAGAGCACGAATGTGTTTCGGCAATGCTCTGCGATTTACTTCCGTTAATGTGATTTTTTTTAAATTATCCTTATTGTTCAGTGTTTTGTTTGTAGTTATATTTTGTTGCTGTGTTTGTCATTATGTTTTTTGTTGTTTTATTATATTTTTGAGGTTTTTTTAGAATAACCTATATTGGTCACCATACTGGCCATAGAGGCTATCGCCTCTTTCATTGTGTTTAATATACAAGGTGCGTCAATAAAGTAATGAGACTGATTTTTCTTTGCAAGATGTGGCAACCCTGCAGCTTGCGTAGGCACACCATCTTTGACCTTGGTCTATAAGCTACTTCTAGTCCAAGCGGCACATTGATGCAACTGCTCAGTCGTGAGTTGTGCTGTAATAAGTGAACACGTGTTTGTGTCTTGTCACAGAAATGAAACCGCAAAATATTGCGCAATGGTATGCCATTTCTTTTTGCGTTAAATTGGGTGAAAACGCGACGACAACTTATGGTAAGCTTCAGAAGGCTTTTGGAGAGGAGGTTATGTCTGGCATAACCGCATAAGGGGCTTGAGGCCATGGCACCTCCCAAGGCTGTGTTAATGTTTAACTGCGGGTCTGGCCTTGGGAAGGAGTAAAAAAAAAATAAGGTCAGTTTTGTACATGTGAAAAGAGCGAGATGCTACCATCCTTTCAAAATGGTTTCTTAGTTACACTGCCCTCTGATGCAATTCAAAATAATAAGGCAGATAAAAGAATGTCTATTCATTGATGTGTCTAACAGTAATAATGAGTTAATTCCAGGACCATCAACCAATTAAGTACAGATGAGAATAAAGTAACAAATACAAAAAGGTAACATAAATGTAAAAAACCCTTAATGAAAACGGAAAATCAATTTTACATAAAACAAGTAAGAGAACTGTATTAAATTAGTCAAGTGGCAAGACAGCCAAGCTACTTTCACAACAAATATAAATAATCCAAATATTGTACTTTCACATGGATCCTGTGTAAAACATACAGTTGCAAAGAAAAAAAGAAAATCAGCATTACCCAGTCTATAGTAGTGAAATATTATAACAGGGGGATGGGAGGAGTTTACCTTTTTGATCAACCAGCAAAGGATATATCGCATAAGAATACGGCCCAGAAAATAGTATCGGCTCATATTTAGATTTTGTTTAAACGGAGCAATTGTAAATATTTGGATTTTATACAAAAAGATATTTAACTCAATGCCCCTATTGCAATTCATTAGACGTATAATTCAAGCTCTCCTTGGTGTAACTAACATTGAAAAATTACATGGTGTGATATCAGTAAAATATCATTTGTGCTAATAGAAAGTAGATTTGACAAAATAAATCACTTAGTTGATAAGAAATCACCCAAAGACATTGAGGCTCATATGATAAATGCACAAAATAGGTTTGCATCCAGAAACCTATTTTGTGTAACATCATTGTAAGTACTTACTTTTTTAATGAGTAATAAAGAATATTTGGATATTTTGTGCCACACTTTTTTCATTTTGTCAAAAGATCTGTTTTTTATTTGTTTAAAATTGGGTTAGTAAATGTGAGCTATATCAATAAAAAATTGAGAATTTGTTCTTTATGCTGCTATTCCCAGCATATGATATATCATAAGCAAATAAATCTGTTAGGAGTGTATTCCAATGCTCAGTGTATGATAAATCATATGGACTGAAATCGGGCTAAAAATTAATTTTTTGTCTAAATTTTAAAATGGCTTCATTAAAAAAAGTTATTTTGGTCCTTAATGGGTTAAAAAAAAAATCCTTAAATAGGAAAAAATCTTTAAAAGGTGTACATCAATCTCAGACACTGACAATTATCATAAAAATTATCATTTTTAAAATAAATACCATAAAAATTTAGACAATCTGTCTTCTGAAGCTATTACTTTAAACCTTTGGGTTCAGAAAAGTGTTTCATTTCATTGAGATTTTGTTATTCATATCATAAAAACACAATATATATCTAGTAAATAATTTCTATCCAAATACGCTTACCAAAGTGATATAAGTTTTTTATTTATTTCAGAGAATTAGATAAAGTGCTAAATTTAAAATGTGGCTAAGTAAAAATTACACATTTAACAGAAATAGAAAATTAGTTCAATAGATAATGTTCTTTAATAGAAAATTAGTTGTAAAAATCTTTTATTTCAATAAATTATAAAACAAATATACACTCCATTGAACTCTGTGGTGCAGTGGTAGTGTCTCGGTCTTTCATTCAAGAGTCCCAGGCTCGAATCCCGGTCAGGCATGGCATTTTTCATATGCTATAAAAATTCAATTTCCATATCATATTGTAAGCACAAGCTTCAAGCCTATGTGGCATATCATCAGCCCAAAAAAAATTTTAAAAAATATGTTCTGAAAAAACTAACATGATGTGTTTTTGATGTTTTCCATTTCCAAGTTGTCTGGGATTCTAATTTTCAAGACAGTACCAAAAAACTGGTAAAGGATAGGTTGATACAGCTAACTGATGTAGCTATAAGCATGTTAGCTAGGTAATCCTATCATCTCAGGTTTACTTCTTGGCTGTTACCTTTTTTTTCTTTTTCCTGTTAAGCCTCCGGTAATTACCTTTTAGATAATACTTCAGAGGATGAATGAAGATATATATGAGTACAAATGAAGTGTAGTCTTGTACAGGTCTCAGTTCGACTATTCCTGAGATGTGTGGTTAATTGAAGCTCAACCACCAAAGAACACTGGTATCCACGATCTAGTATTCAAATCCGTGTAAAAATAACTGACTTTACTAGGACTTGAAAGCTGGAACTCTTGACTTCCAAATCAGCTGATTTGGGAAGATGCATTCACCACTTGGCAATTACCTGGAATTTTTTTTATCTAACTTTTCAGTCACTTAAGCTTTTCTGTTAATAAAACAAAAATCCAAAATCATAATGTATTATTTCTTTCTCTGGTAACTAATAGGTTTACACCCGAGTATAGCTACTAACGCCCTTTTTTACGATAAGAAATAAGATTTTAGCAAATAACAATTACCAAGCCCAAATGAATGGGATTCAAACCCTGAACCTTCCAGACGAAAGACAGAGATGTACTACTCAACTGCTACAGAAATCAACATAGAGGTAATAGTAATAATTATAATAATAAAAATAAGATGTAGAGGTATAAAGAAACTTCAGCATAAGGCAACAATGAGACTATAAAAAGTTAAGGAAGACTTTATGGAATATAATGACAGAGAATTAAAAAATGTAATCATAGATAATCAGCACAGGCAAAAGATAAGGAAAAATTCATTTTTTTGGTAATAAATCTCTCAAATATATGTGACTTAAACTTCAGTAAAATGAGAAGAAAATAAAAATAAAATCTGTTAATAGTATAATAATGATAAAAGACATCAACTACTTTGTAATGTAATAAGTAAACAGATTGTATAAAGCACAAATAAAAATCAGTATGAAAAAATAACAAATAAAAAACACTAAGACTGCCTGCAAATCAGAAAATTTTGTATAAAGAAACAGTAAACTTTAAGGTATCATTAAACAATGCCTAAATGAAAATTCCATCAATGCCAAGCAAACATTATAAGGCTGTACTTAATTAGTTTCACATAAAAATGATTTAATAACAAAAATAAACATTACAAAGGTAAAGCAGCAATTACTGTGGTCAGAATAACTATTAAAAAATATTTTAAATGATGTCATGATACAGCTTTATTTTTACTGTTTCTGCTTTACTGATACCAGTTAATAAAGAAGTGATTAGAATTTGCTATAAAAAAAAAAATCTAGATGAAATTTTTATAAGTACAGGATTCATTTACCTGCAAATTAATAGCATGGAAAATGAACTTTACACCTACCATATAACAGTCTAGTATTGTAAAAAGACATGTACAATAAACTAAATTCACTTTTTTCAAAGCATTTAAAAAGCCGATAGCCCTGCAAGTTGACCTGAATGCAGCTTCAACTCTGGAAATGATGACTACTCAGATACAGAATGTTATTAATTTATACCATTAAGGAATTCAGACAAAAAAAATTTTTTTATGATATATAAACAAATTTTTGAGCACAGAACCATAACTTCTCTAAGTAGTAATATGAGATCATGGACAAGACAAGGAAATAAAATTATTGGTACAACAAAATAAAAAGAAAGGAATTGGCATAATTTATAGATGATTGCCTAGAATAGGATACTACTTATGCAATGGCTGAAGGAATGAGATACCTAGCAGCACTAAGGGGGGAAAAAAGAATTACCTGCCGATTCAGTAAATGGCTAATTATAACTACAAATAATTAAATTCAAAGCTTGGGAAACACATTTACTAATGCAAAGTTAATAAATATTATGCAAGCTTCACTTAACTACTAACAGTTTTATCTTAATAACTATATTACTCACCTTTGTAATAGCATATAAGTGTGAAAGAAATTGTACAATAACAATCAACAACAAATATATATTTTTAAATATTATTTAAATCCATGTCTGGAAGCGCACACACACACACACACACACACACACACACACACACACACACACACACACACACACACACACACACACACACACACACACACACACACACACACAGACAGACACACCCAAGCACATACACATTGATAGATACAACATTCTGTAACATTTAGATACAATTATAAACACTTATAACATCATTAGCCAGCAGTAGAGTACACTGGATTAAAAGTTAATAATAATATAAAATAATAATAACATAAATTACATAAACATATATAATAAATTTTTTTTAAATTATTAACGTTTAGTACTGATTAGTACAACTAAAAATACATTCATGCTATACAAATATCATACATAATATAAGCTCATCATAATAAAAGTCTATCCCCAAAAAAAATTTAATTAAACAACTTATAAGTTTTTTCATACTTATTAATCTGAAAGCTTCAGAAGAAATACATAAAGAATCTTTAAAAATACAATTTTTTTACTGATTATTAAAGTAAATCAGTCTAACAAACTGTAATACTGAAGATGATAATATAAAAGAGAAATTAATGATTCTCCTACTTTTAATACAGAATTATTATAATAAATATTTCATGCATTATTTAGTAATCTGAAAAGGAAAAATGAAATATTAGTAACTTCATAAAAATAAGTTTATAAGCAAGTGCTAAATTTTTTTCTAGCATTTTCTAGTCTAGATAACCTAGTAGTATATATTTATTTTGGGTGAGAATAATTTATTTTGACCAATGAAATCTACACCCTTATCTGATGCTGTTGATGAATACCAAAGATGATATGGATAATTTTGTAACTAACTGTGCCAGCCAGTATGTTAGTGGAAAAGAAATGAAAAAAAACAATTTTTTCTGAGATGTTGTCAATAGAAATTGAACCTCTTCCCAAATAGAAATTTGCAGAAATCAGTACATAAAAAAAAATCTATATTTCATAAAAAAAATTGTTAAGAACAAAGTAAATGAAGTATACTTCGTAACGTTTTAAACGTCACATATTTTTATATAAAAGAAATTTTATTTGTATTTAACTATTGAGATTTAAGTACAGATTTTATTTTTCTTTTAATTTTAATCTTCTAACTGATAGTATAAATTTGTTGCTAATTAATAATTAAGGTACTTACGTATTAATGCCACCACAGCTACAGCTTTATTTAAAAACAAAGTAGTCAATCGGATTTCGGTGGAAAATGAATAGTCTCTTTATTAATTTTAATAAATGGTTATTATATTTATTTATTTTATAAATAAAATTTAACCATACTTAACCTACGCTCGCTTCGCTTGCTAACCTTGACTAATTAACACTGTAATTTTTTGAGTATTTATTTAATAAATTCAGTAATTATTGCAATTATTTATTATTTAAATAATCAAAACACTCCTGTTAATTAGTCAAGGTTAGGGAGCGAAGCGAGCGTAGGTTAAGTATGGTTATATATTTATAAAATAAATAAATATAAATAACTATTTATTAAAATTTAAAGAGACTGTTTTTAATCTATGTTAAACTCGATATCACCCCATTTTCCACTGAAATCCGATTGACTACTTTGTTTTTAAATAAAGATGTAGCTGGGGTGGCGTTAATACGCAAGTACCAAAATTAATAATTATTTGTTAATAATAACTGTACTGAAGAGAGACACTAAATACAATAAATAATAACATGACAGAAAAATATATAAAATTTACTGCTTTATACTATTTGTTCCAGTTGATTATAGATTAATCTATGCAAATCACCTGTGGTATAAGAGATGAGCCATGAAAATTATGTTCTCTGAAAGTAATTTCATTCAGCACAAAATCTGTCTTTGTGATAAACAGAGAGATGTCATTTATAAAAATACTACTTTCATTACAATGGACTTTGCAAGCTGATATTCAACAGTATATTTGGATTAGTGAAATAAACAATGGGAAACTAGTTCACTATTTGCTTTATATACTGAACCTGGCGCGGCATGATTCTATTCTGGGGAATGACGAGTGACCGAAGTCTCACATCTAAACCTGTTTGGTTACGATACCTAAATAATATTGTGTTTAAGTCAAACTGCCAACAGAAATAATTCAAATTAAAAAAACTTCAATGAATTTTCACATTTTAACACAGATAAATACATTAGAGATGTAATATAGTGATACAGTTATATAATTTGATCAGATCACATTAGGAATGAACAATATGCTACTCCATTGATAACAAAAAGAACTGTCCAAAATTTGCCAGATGGATCAAGGAAAACTGTGATAACAGCAGCATCACAACATAAAAAATTAATTACAAAATAGAAAATAAATGCGATTCAAGTGCATATATGATGGTACTAAACAAACATTAATTGAGCACGTATTTGTGTACATGTTGACTGGGTTGCAGAAATTTCAAAATCTTTAAAAAAAATTGTAATTAGAATTATTTAAAAATTTATTAACATATTATTGTTTCTGTAAAAGAAAATATATTTTGCATAAACTGGTGGTAAAGACTTTTTAATAATTCAGTGATTTATTGAAAACGGCAACAGAAGCATAATAACGCCCTTTTTTTGAAAGCTGAAGTATTATGGTACTGAATTACATAAAAACAATTCTGTTGTCTAATTGATATGGGTGTCTATTATTATTTATTTAACACAAAGTGACTATTCTTTTTAGCAATGACTGGAGATTGAGAAAAATATTAATGTTTCTACATATTGCTCTACACAACTCATATTAATGGGCACCAAACAGTATCATTGTATCTTGAAAACTAATTCAAATGAAGTTTTTTTCAGTTTTGAGGAAAAGAAGACTTTATGCTTCAGATGGGAATATACATAATATATATTTAAAAATTACCATATATCAGGAACTGATTTTTCCCCATTTTATTTTATACAGTCATTTATCAAATCCGTACTAATCATATTTATGATCTAATGAAAAAGGAACCCTTAATGCTTAAAAACATGCTCAAAAAATATTTGGAAAAAAGAATTAAAGCTACCAATACCCATATTACAAATTCTTGCAGTTCTGAAAATAGCCAATTTACTAAAAAAATTTACTGGTACTTTAAAAAAAAAATGGTTAACATAAATAAAGATACTACAAATACTAAAATATTTACCTTTAAAGAATCCATTAATAATAAATTTTCAAATTCATGGTATTAATAAATGGGTAATAAAAAACCTTAAGATGAAAGTACAATTAAGGTATTTAAGATTATTTTTATATTGTATTACATAGTTTTCAATAAAAATCAAACTATTCCAAAAACACATAACATGTCAAATATTATAATACATTTCTTCTTAACTTGCTATATTATTGCAATTATCTTCCATTTTTTCCATATCATTAGTGGTACTAGTAGCATTACTGGTTGTTGTGGTTGTAGCAGCTGTTGCAGTCGCAGTTACAGTATTAGTGTTAGCACTAGCATTACTAGTATTACTGCTCTTCTTATATTTTCTATAAATTTAGGCAAAATAAATTCAATATAAATTACATGGCCAATAAAATATATAAGAACATAGATTACAAACAAAACAAAAGAACTGTTTCCAAAATATACTGAATAAAGATTATCTACTAATTTTGATGTATAATTCTAAAAAATCATTATAATTTATACTGTAAGGAATTATTTATCAACAGATGCTGCTCATTCAACATTAACAAACTATAAAAACAATATTTTTAAAGTATAATTTAAAAGCAGCATTAATTATATATTCTCATATGAGAATATGTGTAAATTATACGTAAAAAATATGAATAGAGATTACTTCAAATCGTTTAATTACTTGAAAGAAGTCATAAACCAAAATTATTATTGTGGTAAAACCACGCAGACATATGCACATTTTGTTCTGTCCAACATACAAGTATACTTTTACTTTATAAATCAAAGATGGTTCATTTTTTATTTACATAATTCTACATTTACAACGTTATGTTTCACTATTTATAAACACATAAAGTACGCATTATGATTTAAAAGAAAAACCTGAAGGTGGGGTGAGTTTACCAAATACATGAAAATAGTCACATCAGTAACCAAACTAGATTCAGATGTTATAGTGTACATTTCTAAATCATACATCGGGTACTAATGTAATATAAGTTTTCCAATGAGATTCACAATTACTCTGCATCATATAAAATCATCTACCACTACTTGATACTCACACTTAATTCTTCTAATTTATTCTTTTTTTTTGTGTATACTTAAAAGTAGAATCTTCAAAAAGAGATGAAGAGAATCTTCAGTTCCAAAAAGAGATGAGTTACCTATATCTCGGCATACAAGAAACAAACCTCAAGAGTCCTCAGGAATACTAGTATAATAACTACAAGTAGCTAGGGCAGAAGTTTCGCAGCTCTGCTACGCACCATCTTTTCTGACATTTCAAAAGGATGTAGTTGATGTAAGAACTGTATTATTCTTCAAAGAGATAAAATGTACCTAACACTAATTGTTAAACATATCCATTTATTGGTGGATTTTATATTTTAATTATTATTGTATAATCATACCATTGTTAAACATATCCATTTATTAGTGGATTTTATATTTTAATTATTATTGTATAATCATACCAATGTTTGATAAAATTATAACAAAACAATCTTTACAAAAAAAAAAATTATATATATATATTAAAAGCAAAAACAAAATTCAGCACAATCCATAGTACAGAATCAAATAAGATTTCTTAACTTATCTTATTATTTTTCTTTTTTTATTTATACACCAATAAGCTTTTGAGCTTTTGAAGAATTCCTCATAAACACTTAGTTAAAATTAAAATTTTTTTAAAAACTACAAAATCACACATTAAAATATTGTTACACATATAATATATATATGCAGTCAAACAAAAACTTGAAATTCTTTAACTTATACATGTTTTGTGGCCAGCCATTAACACAGCACTGCATTAAAATAATATAAATTTTACCTCACATTGACAAAAGTGCTGGTATCTGTACCAGGTTTGATAAGAGAATCATTATCAAACTCTGTCTGCAGATTGATCAAACTGAATTTCCGTTTGTTTATTTGTATATATGATATTTTTCTAAAATGTCAAATAATAAATAAAATTTTTTATTATTATTATTTCCTTTCTCAATTATTTTCGAATTAGTATTTAAGTCAGTAATGGAATGTTTATTCATTATTAGATGGTCAGCAACATTAGAGAATCCTACTTTATTGTTTTTATAATATCTAAAATGTTCTGCAAATCTTCCTCTAAATGATCTATTAGTTTTCCCAATATAAATTTTAATCAGAGTCATTGCATATTATTTTATAGATGCCACATAAACTATTAATATCATAATTATCATTATGGTTTTTTGAATGTCTTATTAGTGATTGTTTGGGTTATATGCTGGTTTATATTTTTCATCATTACAAACATTAATTACATTTTCAAAAATATTATTAGTGTAACAATATTTTATGCACATATTGTCAATATTGTGTGTTTTATTTATAGGTTTCAATGTTGTAATGTTATTAAATTGTAATCTTTGTTTTCTATGAATATTATCAATTATTGAGGTATTATATCCATTTTTACTGCAATACTTTTTGTAATATTTATTTCTGCATCTAATTTTATTCTTTTTAAAAAACTTGTTCTGCATTTGTCTGTTTGAAATGTAAATTTTTAATTATCACGGTAAGAACTGAGTTTTTCAATATTATAAGATGTTCATCATTTATAACAGTCAAAGATTACCAAAATGTCATCAAAATATTGAACCCATAATAGAAATTTGATGATCTCTAGGAAGGTACGTGTTGGTTAGAACTTATCATTCTAGTATTTTCATTAATCGTTAAAATTTCTAATCAAATCATACTCAATTTTTACATTATATTTATATGGTAAATCAATCTGAAATCTAATTATCTTATCAATGATTTTGGTAATAAAGTAACAACATACAGCTACAAAGTTTATTAACATACGCATTGGGCTACCTTGCTTACGTATTTTAGGAAGACCAGTAAGTTTAGGGGCAAATGTTTTAAATGGATATAACCTAGTGTATCAATTTGTTATCATAATCAAAAATAAATCTCCAATGTTGCCGACCATCTAATAATGAATAAACATTCCATTACTGACTTAAATGCAAATTTGAAAATAATTGTGATCACAATAAAAAATAATAATAATAAAAAATTGGACATTTTAGAAAAATATCATATATACAAATAAACAAATGGAAATTCAATTAGATCAATCTGCAGACAGACTTTGATAATGATTCTCTTATTAAACCTGGTACAGGTAACAGCACTCTTGTCAATGTCAGGTATAATCTATATTATATTAATGCAGTGCTTTATTAGTGGTTGGCCATAAAACATGTTTAAGTTAAAGAATTTTAAGTTTTTAATTATTTGACTGCATATATATATATATTTTGAAGTTTTTAAAAATTTTTAATAATAAAAATTTTTTTATTTTAATCGACTAATGATGAGGAATCCTCGAAAGCACTATTGGTGTATAAATGAAAAAGGAAAATAAGATAAAGTAAATCTTATTTGATTCTATGCTGTAGTAGATTTTGCTGCATTTTGTTTTTGGTTTAATCAATTAATAGATAAGAAGATACGAACAACAAAAGAACTGATTTTACTAAATTTAATACACACACACACACACACACACACACACACACACACACACACACACACACACACACACACACACACACACATATATATATATATATATATATTTATATATATATATATATATTTATATTACTTATATATATATATATATATATATATTTTTTTTTTTTTATTAAAATAATCCTTTTAAGTAATACTTCAGAATTAACTACATTTTTCATTTCACAATGAATTTATTTTAAAATCATACCTCACCATCCACAAAAAAAGACAAAACACCTGATAAATTAAAATTAAATAACACAGAAAATGTTTCTTGAGAAAGAATTATCTTAAACAGAACTATTAAAATCCATTTTGTAATGTTAATTTTCATCCTTTTTTTTAAATTATTTTTTGTTTTCCACTAAAAAAAATATATGCAAGGAACCCTACAACAATAAAAATACTGCTTCAGAAATTCCAAACCACAACTATACAAAATTAAAATCATATCAATTGATAAATAAATTAATTCAGTTATTGGTATAATTTAAATTCTAAGACTATCACTAAATATTAAAACATACTTTTGATTTATTATTTTATACACATTTTATAGTTTTATATATATAGTGACTGATACAGCGGAGTGTACTCGTTTTTGAATGAATATTACACAGTTAATTTAACATCAAACTTTATTTATTTTTTTTTTGTATGTGTGAACTAATGCCATTTATTTTACATTTAATTCAACCCGTGCATTCATCCAGTGAATGTGGTGACAATGGTGTGCAATATCCATGCAATGCTATTCATCATTATTCTTTTCTTTCAACCTCCCCTTGAAAAAGTGAATTCCATTGTAAGAAGTAAATGATAAAGACCTTTTTTCTGCTAGAACTACAGATGTTGAACTTGAAACAAGATATGTGGCTTCAACAAGATAGCTACAGCCCACAATGCCAAACATTCCATGGACATCCTATGAGGATTGTTTCCTGGTAATTTTATTTCCAGGTTTGGATGTGCCTTGGCCTCCTCAATTTTCTGACCTCAGTATGTCCAACTTCTTTCTGTGAGGGTATTTAAAGGAGAAAGTTTATGTTGATAAACCATGTTCTTTAGACAAACTGGAGATGGCTAATCGTAGAGAGGTGCAGCAGATCACTCAAGAGACATTGGAATGCGTGTGGGCAGTTTCACTTCTTGACTCAAAAACTGCATCATGTAAGATGGACATCATATTCCAGATGTGATTTTTTCTATAACACAAATTACAATCGTTCCTACAACTATTCAAACAAAAGTAATAAAATTTGGTACATAATTAACTGTACAATGTTCATTCAAAAATGAGTACACTTCCTTATCTCACCCTGGTATAAAAAATTATAATATATATTATCATGGCCCCAGCCTAACACAAAAAATTTACTTTTTACTTTTTAACTAACCATTTAGATAGATTTCATCTAGAATTAAATGAATTAAAAATCGATTAATTGCTGTAAGTATGGGATATGTAGATAAATTATATTATTGCATCATTTTACTTTCAATTTTTTCTGCATGACAAATGCAATTAAAATTCTTTTTAAAAAATATTCTTCTAAATAGTGGAACTGTGCTTACAGAAGATCCTTTATGAATTAATATGCAGCTCCTTTGTCAATGATATTACAGGTAGCACTATTACTGAAAGAGCCTTCCTTAACCTTCTCTACTAACTGTCCTCACACAAATATTTCTTGCACATGTAAGATTCTAACATGCATTTTTTTTTGTAAATGGAGAATCTTTGATAGAAAAGATGTTGCCCTTTACACTTTTTATTAAATATTAATTTTCTTGCATAATTATAAACATTTTTTTACATGAATAAAAAAGAATATTTGTATATATATATATAAATACTCAAAGAATCCAATAAAATACTGACCACTTTATTAATAAAATTCAAAATTATATGAAATATAAACTACCAAAATGCAGTAATTAGATAAGTTAAACTTACCATATTAATTTCCAATAACTAATTTTCAAGGTATGCTATATCTTCAGTTTGTATTAAATTCGATATCTGTTGTATTAAAACATTATGCCATTTTATTTGAAATTATTTAAAAATTTTGAATAATATAATGAGTGTATATGTAAATTTTGCTGCCCAGTACTGGAGTGATGTAATCTTTAAAATGCATATTTATAAATACAAACAGAAATATAAAATGATGAACCAACAGATCACATTTGAAGATGATGACTTAATTAAAAACATAATAAAAATACAATCTAACAGTTGACAATAAGGAAAATACTCTATAAAACGCAAGCTACAGTAACTGCATTACATAACCAGGGTGAAAACACAGTCTAAATAAATTTGCTTCAGTTAATATATAAAGAAGCAAAAGTTACCATCTGTGTCAACGAACATAAAGGAGAGATAATGTACAAAAAGTATACACGATGACATATATCAGCCACGCTCTTCTCAGCCTGCCACAAGGAGGTTTTTAGAAAGTTGGAATGGGAAAAAGAGTATATGAAAAATGGAGCATATCTAACCACCTGAAATTCACAGATGATATAGTTCTCTCATCAGAAGAACCAGAAAAACTACCAAGACATATACAAAGTTGCAGGTGGCTGGCAAACCCTATGATTTAAAGATGAACCTTAAAAAAGCCAGGTCATGTTCAACAAACTCACCAGGTTGGTCTAGTGGTGATCATGTCTTCCCAAATCAGCTGATTTGGAAGTCGAGAGTTCCTGCATTCAAGTCCTACTAAAGGCAGTTATTTTTATATGGATTTGAATACTAGATCGTGAATACCAGTGTTCTTTGGTGGTTGGGTTTCAATTAACCACACATCTCTGGAATGGTCGAACTGAGATTGTACAAGACTACACTTTATTTACACTCATACATATCATCCTGTGATGTAAAACCTGAACAGCAATTCCCGGAGGCTAAACAGGAAAAAGAAAGGATCATGTTCAACAAGTTCACTGAGGAAAGAAACATTTTTCTCTTTGGAGAACTTGAACAGGTAGATCATTACATGATCATTGGTTATGGATATCAAGTGAAGGTGATACAATCAAAGAAGTTGAACAAGTTTAATCTTGGGCGGCAGACATTCAGAAGACTTACAACAGCTTTGAATAACAAACTTCCACTTTGCCATAAAAACAAAGTTTTTGATAAATACATCTTACCAGCCCTTAATCATTAAATAGAAACTTGGACATTAACTACTCAATCATTAAAGAAGATGTGGTAGCACAAATAAACATGGAACGAAGTATGCTTGGAGTTACCAGACGGGATAGGAAGCCTGTAAATGGATCAGAAAAAAGAATAAAGTAAATGATAGCATCATAAAAGTTTAAGAATTAAAATGGTGGTGGGTAGACCATATAAGAAGAACTAACTGATGGCAGATGGACTAAACTAGTACTTGAATGGACACCACTAGATGTTAAAAGCCCGTGAAAAAGACCAGACTGTAATAGTTGGAAATGTGCTGAAGAGGTCTTTATCCTGCAGTGGATTTATAACAGCTGAAATGATGATACATATTTATTTATTAATTTTTTTTTTTAATGAATTATTTTTATCTTTCAATTATGCATTTTTTTGAAAATGCAATTCTTAATTCAGCATTAATTCTTAACTCAACGAATAACATCTGATCACATCAAGTTATTCAATAAAATGTTATCTTTACATTTTTAAAAAAAATAAATCAGGAATAGATATTTACATTATAAGGTATATAAAAATGACCTGTTTAGCCAAAAATATCAACAACTCTTTTCAATTTTTTCATACATTACAATCAAAACTTCATAAACAAAGCACAATTTTTTTTTCAAATTTTTGGATAAAGAAGCACTATAATAATAATTACTAAAATAGTATATTTTGCTGTCATGATTGTTCATTTAATTTTATTTTTTTTTTACTGTTCAAACATGTTAACTAAGTTTTCATTTGCAACATGTCAAACATTTTCAACATTTTCATATATGTGAGTCCTAATTAATTAAAGTTTATTCTGTTGTAAGTAGCCCTGGTATGTATTGGACAGTAAGTATATGTAGAGCAGTCAGAGCAACTTAATTTGTAAACCCCCTCCTTTGCAGTGTTTATCAACAAATGTTTTGTTGGTTATATACTACTGTGAATTTCCTTGATAAAAATTATATACATAACCTTCTTTAATGAAAATATTGAAAAGTTTTTATTAATCACTATACATCAGGTTTGATGATATTGGGCAGTATAATTGTTGGTTGAAAACACTATTTAGATTAATGATGTATGGAAAAACTGCATTTTTGCACTGTAGATGAGTTCCTTCTTGCTAGTGCCACCTGGAAACTATAGACAAAGGAACTGCTCCAAAAAACATCTAAAGATTCAATGAATTTCAAAAGTGAGAATATTTTTAATTACGGTTACTTTACACCTGAACAGAATGTAGAACAGGCCTAATCTAACATAATAGTTGTACCTACAACTACGTGTAGTTGAATGAAATTCAGACTTCAAGCATTTTCAATGCAGCATAAAATAATTATTTTCACAACTGTACTACAGTATAAACAGTGAGAAATTTAATATAGTGAATATTCCTTTATAACACAAAATCCATTATGTCGACAGATTTTCCATACACTTTCAGTTTTAAGTAACATTACTTCAGTAAGATTGGGTTATTATGAAAAGTTTGGATTGCTCAACTGAGCGTGAAAGTACCTTTAACTAGACAAACAGAAACCAGTAATATGATTTCATGACGCTTGTCTAAATGTAAATAAGTTTAGTTATCCGCTGAATTCAAAATTTGATGAGAAAAATACAGACTACAGACTAATTTATATATAAATTAGGCATACAGAAAAACTATCAACTTTTTATTTCACTGTATATTAAAAATATAGACAACATTAATGATAAAAATGAACTTATGGAAGTTTCTGGTCTGATTGCTTGTGGAACTGATTTAATCATTATTAAATCTAATTTATGACTTCTGCTGAAAGATTTAAACAAATTCAAAACGTAAGGAATGGATTTTTCTATTATACAGGTCAATAATTATTATATCTACAGCTTGTAGCAACCATGTAATGATTACTAAACTATTTCTTATTTTATACCCAAAAACATGAACATTTTTCAATAAAATTAAACATTTTAATAGTTTAAACATAATATGTTTTATTTTAATTTTATTAATCAGTTTTACTCAATGGAATTTTTTTTTTTATTAAAATGAATAATTATACCTTGATTAACAATACCCAGTAAAAGAGAAATCTATACATTACTTATAAAGTTGTTAGTTTAAAAATATATATATAAAAAATAATTAAATTGGATACAATTCTTTTTGATTAACTGCTACTTGCAATTCATAACAACACTGACACCAGAATAAGAATACATAAATATTAGAAAAAAGATTCTGCACAAAAATATACACACAATATCTGAAATAAAACGTCTGTATATAACGAAAACATTACAAACTCACCGATACCTCATTCATATCAATCAAAACGCACAGATTAAAGGATTCATAGTTTCACAAAAATTAGATGTGTTAAGAAGTTTATAAAACTATTACAGTCATTCATTAAACATACTGATTACAAACAACACTGTTTCATTAGCTTTTGTAAATATCAAATATCACAAGATTAAACTTTTATCTAAAAATAAAAAGTACAAGGTTATAGAAATGCTAACTAATCCATTAACAAACAATCCACAATAACAAAATACACATATTATTAATCTGCTTTGCGTACTGTAGGCACCTTGTTTTCACATAAATTCTCCAACCGACCAAACATTTTTCTGTAAAATTAGTTAAAAAAACAGAGATTTTAACTAACATTAAAAAAAAGAAATGTATCAAGAATTGTTCATTTAAAATAAAAAACCTGAGAAAGTATAAAATAAAAAAATTAATAATAAATAATAACGTTACAAAACTTTAGTTGCTAATGAAGCCAGTTCATAAAAAATAAATTTAATAAATCCTGCAACATGTGTTCATAAGTAATTAGCAACTGCAATCATCTATTTCATGAACCACATATTGCACAGTCTACTGTGTCTTTTCTTCCAGGACTAATAAACATAATTCCAATAAAATAGTTTGTTTGAGAGCTAATTAATTTTCAAATTGATTTTTAACAGATTTTTTAATCTAAACTACTGCTGCAAAATAAAAATTAGAACATCATTAAACAATACGCTTTTTCAACGCTTTTAACATGCCAGAGGCATGTTAAAAGGAAAAGAATTCATAAAATGCTACTTAAGGGTCAATTCATTTGAAGTGAACCAAGGGTGGCTTTGCTTGATCAACTCAAAAATAAATTGAAACCTATTCACCTGGTTCCTACATGTCTCAGAACCTTAAAACTATTTTTCTTTAATTTTTTATTTAAGCAGTTTTGCCATTTTTGTTATTGTGCGCACACTATTTTTGTGATTGTAAGGGTTTATGGACAAAATCATAACTAAAAAATTGGTTCTGGAAGGATGAAACAAAAAGCAATTTATTCATATTTTCTCAAAGAAGATTGGTCCATGGTTAAAATTACCAATAAAGTTAAAAAAAAAGAAAATTACCAATAAAGTTGAACATGAAAAACGGTGAAATTTCACTCTTGGTAATTTCTTTCAAGAGGCAGGGATGGCATACACAGTTTGAATTATTTTTTTTTATATGTAAGTATATGTTAGTAGTTTTACCATAAATAATATTAATGGTGATATACTTACCCCTAAATTTTTATGAATTTTTGAAAACTAATTTTAAAAAAAAAATCAAATTTTAGCTTCAAATAATTCTGATGAGACTGGTGATAAAAATCTCAAATTCGCATAACTTACAGTGTTTTTGTAAATGTTTATGGCAAATAAAAAAGTTTCTTGTGTATTGTACTAATAAACAAGTTATAACCTCTCAAAAAAAAACATGAAAAACCTGTTAAAAGCGATATCATTTTGACTCATTAAACAAATTTTCCAAGAGGGTTTCTTGTCTTCTTGGAACTTAATATTTTTTATACTTATTACTATCGTTGAATTAGATTTATTTGAACCATTCAACTGCATGTTCATGTTATAACAGGCGCTAGAAAACTGACTGTTTTCCAGTCATCAAGAAAATTCATGTTGCAACATGCTCATTTATGCTTGTTGCATCATTTAGCTTTGCAGTTACAGACTGGTCAATCTAACATTAGTCAGTGACCTGTTCACATCTTTATGGACTGTCTTAATTTCATCCTGTGTTTGGAAGTGTTTATTAAATAAACAACTTTTACTTAATAATACTATATTTTTCAAATTTTAAAATCGGTTAAATTTTTATATTATTTTCAAGTAATTTCAAATAAAACAATGTGGAAGAACTATGTTCCATAGGAATTTATGTGAATGAAGTGTCATAAAACACTGTATGGTACAGTGCCAAAAGAACTCGTTAAAGTTTGTGAATTTAGTGATGAAAACCAACAACTTTTTTTTTACGTGTTAATCTAGATGTCCTCCTCTATGAATCATGAGACCTTGCCGTTGGTGAGGGGGCTTGAGTGCTCAGGGATACAGAGTAGCTGGACCGAAGGTGCAACCATATCGGAGAGGTATCTGTTGAGAGCCAGACTAAGGAATGATTCCTGAAAGAGGGCAGCAGCTCTTTCAGTAGTTGTTAGGGGCGTGAGTCAGGACGACTTAAACGGCCGTATCAACATCACTCAGTCCTCTGAGTACTGCGCAGCTGAAAGCAATGGAAAACTACAGCTGCTTTTTTTCCAAGAAAATGTGGCTCTCTGCATTTTCACATAGCAATAATGGAGGCGCCTTCCTTGGTAAAATATTCCGGAGGTAAAATAGTCTCCCGTACGGATCTCCGGGTGGGGACTACTAAGGAAGGGGTCACCAGAAAATTAAAAAATAACATTCTACGAGTCGGAGCGTGGAATGTTAGAAGCTTAAAAAAGGTTGGTAGGCTAGAAAATTTAAAAAGGGAAATGGGTAGGACAAATGTGGATATAGTAGGAATTAGTGAGGTTCGGTGGGAAGAGGAAGGCGACTTTTGGTCAGGTGATTTTAGAGTAATTAACTCAGCGTCAAATAATGGGCAGGCAGGAGTAGGTTTCGTGATGAACAAGAAGATAGGGAGGAGAGTGGAGTATTTCAAAACGCATAGCGATAGAATCATTGTAATAAGGATAAAATCAAAACCTAAACCGACAACGATTGTTAACGTCTATATGCCTACAAGCGCCCATGATGATGATGAGGTAGAGTGTGTATACGAAGAGATTGATGAAGCAATTAAACACGTAAAAGGAGATGAAAATTTAATAATAGTTGGAGATTGGAATGCAAGCATTGGAGAAGGCAAGGAAGGCAATATAGTGGGTGAATACGGGCTGGGCAAAAGGAATGAAAGAGGGGACCGACTTATAGAGTTTTGCACGAAGTATAATTTAGTAATTGCCAACACCCAATTTAAAAATCATAATAGAAGAATATACACTTGGAAAAAGCCAGGCGATACTGCAAGGTATCAGATAGATTATATCATGGTTAAGCAAAGATTTAGAAATCAACTCGTTGACTGCAAAACTTACCCTGGAGCAGACATTGATAGCGACCATAATTTGGTGATAATGAAATGTAGATTGGGGTTTAAAAACCTGAAGAAAAGGTGTCAGATGAATCGGTGGAATTTAGAGAAGCTTGAGGAAGAGGAGGTAAAGAAGATTTTAGAGGAGGACATCGCAAGAGGTCTGAGTAAAAAAGATAAGGTAGAAAATGTAGAAGAAGAATGGAAGAATGTTAAAAAGGAAATTCTTAAATCAGCAGAAACAAACTTAGGCGGAATAAAGAGAACTGGTAGAAAACCTTGGGTTTCAGACGATATATTGCAGCTGATGGATGAATGTAGAAAATATAAGAATGCTAGTGATGAAGAAAGTAAAAGGAACTATCGGCAATTAAGAAATGCTATAAACAGGAAGTGCAAACTGGTGAAAGAAGAGTGGATTAAAGAAAAGTGTTCAGAAGTGGAAAGAGAAATGAACATTGGTAAAATAGACGGAGCATACAGGAAAGTTAAGGAAAATTTTGGGGTACATAAATTAAAATCTAATAATGTGTTAAACAAAGATGGTACACCAATATATAATACGAAAGGTAAAGTCGATAGATGGGTGGAATATATTGAAGAGTTATATGGAGCAAATGAATTAGAAAATGGTGTTATAGAGAAAGAAGAGGAAGTTGAGGAGGATGAAATGGGAGAAACAATACTGAGATCTGAATTTAAGAGAGCATTAAAAGATTTAAATGGCAGAAAGGCTCCTGGAATAGACGGAATACCTGTAGAATTACTGCGCAGTGCAGGTGAGGAAGCGATTGATAGATTATACAAACTGGTGTGTAGTATTTATGAAAAAGGGGAATTTCCATCAGACTTCAAAAAAAGTGTTATAGTTATGATACCAAAGAAAGCAGGGGCAGATAAATGTGAAGAATACAGAACAATTAGTTTAACTAGTCATGCATCAAAAAACTTAACTAGAATTTTATACAGAAGAATTGAGAGGAGAGTGGAAGAAGTGTTAGGAGAAGACCAATTTGGTTTCAGGAAAAGTATAGGGACAAGGGAAGCAATTTTAGGCCTCAGATTAATAGTAGAAGGAAGATTAAAGAAAAACAAACCAACATACTTGGCGTTTATAGACCTAGAAAAAGCTTTCGATAACGTAGACTGGAATAAAATGTTCAGCATTTTAAAAAAATTAGGGTTCAAATACAGAGATAGAAGAACAATTGCTAACATGTACAGGAACCAAACAGCAACAATAACAATTGAAGAACATAAAAAAGAAGCCCTAATAAGAAAGGGAGTCCGACAAGGATGTTCCCTATCTCCGTTACTTTTTAATCTTTATATGGAACTAGCAGTTAATGATGTTAAAGAACAATTTAGATTCGGAGTAACAGTACAAGGTGAAAAGATAAAGATGCTACGATTTGCTGATGATATAGTAATTCTAGCCGAGAGTAAAAAGGATTTAGAAGAAACAATGAATGGCATAGATGAAGTCCTACGCAAGAACTATCGCATGAAAATAAACAAGAACAAAACAAAAGTAATGAAATGTAGTAGAAATAACAAAAATGGACCACTGAATGTGAAAATAGGAGGAGAAAAGATTATGGAGGTAGAAGAATTTTGTTATTTGGGAAGTAAATTACTAAAGATGGACGAAGCAGGAGCGATATAAAATGCCGAATAGCACAAGCTAAACGAGCCTTCAGTAAGAAATATAATTTGTTTACATCAAAAATGAATTTAAATGTCAGGAAAAGATTTTTGAAAGTGTATGTTTGGAGTGTCGCTTTATATGGAAGTGAAACTTGGACAATCGGAGTATCTGAGAAGAAAAGATTAGAAGCTTTTGAAATGTGGTGCTATAGGAGAATGTTAAAAATCAGATGGGTGGATAAAGTGACAAATGAAGAGGTATTGCGGCAAATAGATGAAGAAAGTAGCATTTGGAAAAATATAGTTAAAAGAAGAGACAGACTTATAGGCCACATACTAAGGCATCCTGGAATAGTCGCTTTAATATTGGAAGGACAGGTAGAAGGGAAAAATTGTGTAGGCAGGCCACGTTTGGAGTATGTAAAACAAATTGTTGGGGGTGTAGGATGTAGAGGGTATACTGAAATGAAACGACTAGCACTAGATAGGGAATCTTGGAGAGCTGCATCAAACCAGTCAAATGACTGAAGACAAAAAAAAAAAATCTAGATGTCACTAGTGTTTGTAAATATCATGAAAAAACGTTTTTGTCAAAATTCAGTCATCTGTATGGACAGTTCTATATAACCCTTTGAGAACTCATAAAAAACAGTTAAGAAAAACTTACGGCAAATAACATTAGAGCAAGCTCTTAAAGAACACATTCTTCAAAATTTGAATTTAGTTCCTCGAAAGTCTCTTTGTGTTAACTATTTCAAAAGTATTTTTTAAAGGCCATTAAACAGTCAGATACTAAATGTTATGAAATGTGTTCATTTTGTAATCACAAGCTGAAATACATCAAGTATTTTTTGATTAAATCAGATGAAATAGCTAAGATTTCATAAACTCTAAAATCCCGTTTTTACTGCTGTGAACGAGTTGTTGGTACTAGAAGCTAACACAAGTATGTTCCTGTGTAGGAAGGCATTGTAAGATGTTATTTTACTTCAGACTCCAAGGACTATGAAGACCATCTGTATCAAGTATTGTACCACTTTCACTTAAGGAAAAATACTACTGATTGTGTGTATGATAATCAGTGGTGGATAGGAAAAGTGGTAGATATTAGCCTTGAAAATGATGATGTGCAGGTTAATTTTTTCCATCCAGCTTGGCCACATAATCATTTCAAAAGTCTCAACAAGACAAAGTGTGGGTACCGATCTGCAAAATCCTGAGAAAGTTGACATCACTTGAACTTACTACAGTGACGAGTTGTTCTCATACAATTTCAAGAGAATTATCAGAAGAAATATCACAACTTTTGGTTAATCACACTAAATAATAAACTTTCATTCCTACAAAAACAGGCATTTCATTGAAAAATAATTAAAATTTTGATACAATTTATTTATTTTTTGACAGTGTTTACAAAAATAAACTAATACAAAAATAAAAATGAATTCTTGAAAAAATAAGTATGCTACTCATTGAAATCTCAGTTTGGGTAAGTTTTACAAGCATTTTTGAATCAAAATTGGATTAGGTGACTGGTATTGGTTACGTTATCATTAAATTACGACCTATCATTAATTTAAAAAAAATTATTTTAAAAATACTGAAAATGTCAACTTCATCAACATAGTGGCTAAATAAAAAAAAAAAAAAAAACATATCAAAAATGTAAAATGCAAAGAAGACAAGAAACCTTCCCTTGGAGCACTTATTTAGTGAGTCAATACGGAATCGCTTTTAACAGGTTTCCATGATTTTTGAGAGGTGATAAAGTTTTTATTAATACAATACACAATAAAGTTTTTATCTGCCATAAACATCAACAGAAACGCTAAGTTATGCAAATTTGATTTTTTTTTTTAAATTAGTTTTCAAAAATTCATAAAAATCTAGAGGTAAGTATATCACCATTAATATTATTTATGGTCAAACTGCTAACATATACCTACATACAAAAAAATAATTCAAACTGAGTATGCCATCCCAGCCTCTTGAAAAAAATTACCAAAAGTGAAATTTCAGTTTTTAATGTTCAACTTTATTGGTAATTTTCTCATAGAAAGAAGAGAGATAGGTAAATCAATCACCAGACCAATCTTTTACCTTGAGAAAATATGAATAAATTGCTTTTTGTTTCATCCTTCCAGAACCAATAGTTTTTTAGTTATGATTTTGTCCTTAAACCCTTACAATCACAAAAATAGTGTGCGCACAATAACAAAAATGTCAAAACTGCTTAAATAAAAAATTAAAGAAAAATAGTTTTAAGGTCCTGAGACAAGTAGGAAAAAGGTGAATAGGTTTCAATTTATTTTTGAATTGGTCAAGCAACCAGCTTATGTTTTTTTGGGACATTTCTAATGAATTGACCCTTAAACAAGATGCATAGGGCCCACCAAACTACTTTACAGATGAAAAATTACATAAAATAAGATGACAAAAATTTTTTAAAGTATTTTAACTCTCTAAATTTTATTATATCTGTTTGTGATAGACCAAGAACATGCTTCTAAAAAGTATAACTCAAGTTCTTAACAAAAAGGATTGACCATAATAGTTTAATTCAAAATGTAAAATTAACCCAAAATCTTTAATTTACTAAGTTTCTACCAGTAATTACTAACATAACTCTAACCATGACAAGTGAAGAACATATTTATTAAGTCAATTCACAATAGTTCATGAATTTTTTTTTAACAAATTCTTTTATCATTTATAAAAAAATTTTTTCACCATTAATTATAACAAGAAGCAGACAAAAAAAAAACTAAAATAAAACATCAACTCCAAAGCTGTAACTAATTGGAAATATTTTTCAAATTTTGAACAGAGGCTACACTCCAGTCAATATAAGAAATTGTTTCTGTTAGTTCATTTCACTTTAAATTTTAAAATACGCATACAAAAGATTTGCAAAAATTACACAGATATGATTTAGTTCAAAATAACTTTATGATAAGAGCAATTTTATTCTTCAAACCTGCGAGAAACCACACTACCATAAACTAGAGTATATTACATGATCCCATATAAAAACTGATACAAAAGTTAAACATTTCACACACAGAAAAAAGAATTAAACATATGAAAAAAGAAGATATTAGATATTCTGAATCAAAGAAATATTAATAAGAATATTTTCAGCCCTAAAACCCAGTTTACAAGGATGTAAATTTTTAGATAAGCAATTTTAAATATGCCAAAAAAATGCCTTAATTTAGTATTATTATAGTCAGGAAATTGAAAACTCTGTAACCAGTTAGATTAGCTGAGTACTTAAGTGTATAAGTAATTAAGTAGTCAAGCAAGGATTAAGCAAGTACAACTATTTAAAAAAATATATATCCAGTTGAAATTAACTCAGTATCTTCCAATCAAAAATTAAAAAAACAAAAAAAAAGCGCAGTACATACATTAAACAATAACAATTAATAACAATTTTATCAGGATTAAATATTTTATTAAATTTTCTTACAAGATATTTTCATAAATTTTTAGTCTGAATAGAAAACAATTCGGTGAATAATATTATGTAATTTAAATTTTACATACTGATGCATAACAAAGTAAAAAAGAAAATGTTGATGAACTGCTAAAAAAGGAATTCAATTCTTTCCTATTTTGAGACAAGTTAGAATTGTCCTAAATGAGATGTTTATTTCATTGCAGTAAAATTGGCTTAACCAAAACATAATAGAAAATTCCAAAGATAAAAATTTTTAAGAATGTACATTTTTCATTCTTTTTACGAAAAAATTCTGTCAAATAAGTAAGTATATTACAACTAAATTAAAAACCAACAGTGACCTGGCAATGAAAATAAAAATATTATTCTTTTCTGATAAAAACCATACACTACTTGTAACATCAGTGACTAGGTACCATCCAGCTGGTGAAAAGACAAAGAAAAGATGCAGTCAGTTACTTAAGTATAAGGAAATAGGAGTAATAAAAGTTCAAATGTACCAACTTTAATGTTTAAATTAGTCCACTTATAACTGAAGATTACTCACCAGTTCTAAAATTATAATACCAAACCACCAAATTATACACATGCACATCCCTTTTAATTAAGTTATATCAAAAGTAAACACTGAAGAAATATATATAAAGATAACAAAAATAACAGAAATAAATAAGTATAAATCCCACAATAATAATCTATATCAAATTAAACAAAGTTAATTACCATTAGATGTCAGTAACTTTCAAAAATATATTAACAAATATACATGTATTTGTTTATCTAACCTGTGTTTATCCTCATTTTTCCAGCTACTAACAGCAATATGAGGCGGAGGTAGAAAAGATCTCAATGACTGTACTAACTGAATTGTGTCCATAAGAGCTGAAATTAAAGCATTAATAAGAAAACTTATTATCTCTGTATCTCTGTACTTAAAGAATGATATACAAAAGAACTAAACTTGAGATATATAACTAACATATAATAATTCTACAAGTGTGCATTATATATACGTACAAATTATCTTTTATTTTATTTAATTAACATAAAGTTATCTTTTTCAGAAGTTAATAATATATAACAGAAGGATAAATGAAATCATAAATAATCAGTATGTTAAAAATTACAAAAAATCCTGCTTCACAAACTCATCTACAAAAAGAGTAACAGAGTTATTTTAATTACAAAAATAGGAAGAAAACTGTATTCATAATTATCTAAAAAGATATTACAAAGAAAATTATATGTTGATGCATCACATATAGTAGGTTAAATAATAGACATAATACATTTTATAATAGGCATTATTCTTTGATATTTTTTTTATACTGCATCCTTTAAAATATTTTTCAGTATGTTGATTAAAATAAAATTATAAACACAGACCTATATTACTAAAAAAAATTGAAAATTTTTAAACATATGTTTTTATTTTATTTTGAAAATGCATTATTTCCTTTTTCTCGGTGCAAAATTAGAACAATTTCTTCAAAGAATTTCTACTAATTCATTTTTTATTAATAATTCATAATCACTTACTTATAAGGAAGATTAAAGAAAAACAAACCAACATACTTGGCGTTTATAGACCTAGAAAAGGCATTCGATAACATAGACTGGAATAAAATGTTCAGCATTTTAAAAAAATTAGGGTTCAAATACAGAGATAAAAGAACAATTGCTAACATGTACAGGAACCAACCAGCAACAGTAATAATTGAAGAACATAAGAAAGAAGCCGTAATAAGAAAGGGAGTCAGACAAGGATGTTCCCTATCTCCGTTACTTTTTAATCTTTACATGGAACTAGCAGTTAATGATGTTAAAGAACAATTTAGATTCGGAGTAACAGTACAAGGTGAAAAGATAAAGATGCTACGATTTGCTGATGATATAGTAATTCTAGCCGAGAGTAAAAAGGATTTAGAAGAAATAATGAACGGCATAGATGAAGTCCTACGCAAGAACTATCGCATGAAAATAAATAAGAACAAAACAAAAGTAATGAAATGTAGTAGAAATAACAAAGATGGACCACTGAATGTGAAAACAGGAGGAGAAAAGATTATGGAGGTAGAAGAATTTTGTTATTTGGGAAGTAGAATTACAAAAGATGGACGACGCAGGAGCGATATAAAATTCCGAATAGCACAGGCGAAACGAGCTTTCAGTCAGAAATATAATTTGTTTACATAAATAATTAATTTAAACGCCAGCAAAACATTTTTGAAAGTATATGTTTGGAGTGTCGCTTTATATGGAAGTGAAACTTGGACGATCGGAGTATCTGAGAAGAAAAGATTAGAAGCTTTTGAAATGTGGTGCTATAGGAGAATGTTAAAAATCAGATGGTTGGATAAAGTGACAAATGAAGAGGTATTGCGGCAAATAGATGAAGAAAGAAGCATTTGGAAAAATATAGTTAAAAGAAGAGACAGACTTATAGGTCACATACTAAGGCATCCTGGAATAGTCGCTTTAATATTGGAAGGACAGGTAGAAGGAAAAAATTGTGTAGGCAGGCCACGTTTGGAATATGTAAAACAAATTGTTAGGGATGTAGGATGTAGAGGGTATACTGAAATGAAACGACTAGCACTAGATAGGGAATCTTGGAGAGCTGCATCAAACCAGTCAAATGACCGAAGACAAAAAAAAAAAATCACTTACATATTAAAATGTGTATTGTTTTTCATGCTATATTTATTAATTTATCTACAAATTTATATTAATTATTCTTGTTAATATCTTAATCATTACAAGTTGTTTATAATTCACGACTTGTATAATATATATCTACTAATAAACTAACTTGCAAATGTAACTTATAATTTGTACATAAAGCTTATTAAAAATGTTATTCCCCAGATTCAAAAAAGTAATACTTAAAATCATAAAATTCATTTAATTAACACTAATCCAAGCAATTATTTTAACAATACTTATAATAAAAAATTAGGAAATAACCTTTTCAGTTATAAAAGTTCAAATTACTAAAATTTAATTTTTTTTTAAAGAATTCTCTGTTTTTTTAATTTTTTTTATTTTTAACTGTTTTCATACCTATCTTATATTATTTTATTGAATATATTATTTATATTTATATTTATTATTTTATTTTATTGAATTAAATAATATTCAACCTTTTTTAATAATTTTCAATAACAATTACTTCTACTAATGAGTTTTAACATTTTGCATATTGTTATACAACTTACAAATGTATCATTTTGAAATTCTCATTTCAAGAACTTTAATAAACCATAAGAAATTACTTTAGTTCAGTTCAAAAACTACTAATTATTAACTTCAGAAAAATTACCATCAATCATCTGTTGTTTTGGATTTTTCAAATCTTCACATACCTAATTCGTACTTGTCTTGGTACCCATTAGTGACAGACACATAATGTCATTATTTTATTTTAAGAAAAAAATGCCTTTTAATAAAACATACCTTCGAGTTAAAGGGGACTAAAACAGATGAATAAATACATTAACCAAATCTATCAATCTTTTCTTAGTGCCATTGTAAATAAAAATTAACTAATTTATTTACAAAACAATAATTAGGTACTGGAGAAGAAGATAAACTGAGTCAAAACTAGGCAGTCACCCCACAACAGGAGGAAGTATCTTCTCCCAGGAAGCAGCATCTTGACACTCAGTTCATTCAGGCTTCTCTTTCTCCTCCACAACACAACTCGATCTATCAGTCCTGACAATAATTAGAAAATTGTGATCTGCAAACACTATTCCCACTATATGATATGAATAGTGAGTTATGTATTGAGTAAACAATACATAACCCAACAAAATCCAGGATGCCGTAATATTCAATCTCTACAATCAATATTAGCACATGAGATGGCTATTAGAAAATGGACCAAAAGAAAACTGTACAAAAAAAATAATATAAATAAACAAGAAATCTTTATGTAGGGAATTGCCCTAAAATAATATAAAAAATATCTATGATATAAAAGAAGCAGATGCAATCTTTTCGGTCCATTCAACAGCTTTATCTATTACTTCAGATCAAATTTCAATTACCTCACTTCATTAAATATCTACTAGTCATTACTAAAACCATAGATAGTAACAGAAAGTTTCATAGAGCCCAGAGGTTCTCCAAACTCAAGTAATATATACATCAATTTTATTCGTGTACCAAACAATTGAACATATATCACATAATATAAATAAATATATTTCAAATTTGACTACAAAAACCACTCAGTACAGAGTATTGGAATAAGAAGTGTGTTTGTGTGTGTTATAAGAGGTCAGAAAAAAACCTCTTTCTCAACCAGCTTGTTAAAAATTATACCTACACACAAAATGCATGCAGATACATTAAATAAAAGACTGTTTGATAAACATAAGATAGAATTAGAAATATATTAATTAAATGAAACAAAATCTTACTCTTCTGTAATGCTTCAGATTGTTTACCATATGGTTTACACATAGCAGGTCTTACACAAGTTTTCATTCGAGTCATGTTTTTCATTATCTCTGCAAATGCTCTCACTATTTTTTCTTGTCCCACTAAAGAAAACAAAAAACAAAGCTAATACAAAATTTCAATTTCTAAAGCAAAGTTACATTCTTTAACCAAATGCTTAATTTAATAATCACTTTTTTGATCTTTTTAATTCCAATTTTTCTTGGAGTTAGGAAAAACGGTGACCAAATCTATACATCCTTTGTTTATGGCAAAAATTAAATTGATTAGAGCAGGCTGAATTTTTCATATACCTGAATTGCAAGTTAGCGTTGATGATAGATTGGATGAAATGACCAGTAGATTGGCAATAATGGTAGAGGCTTTATCATGTTGGACATAAAATTTGATTTTTCAATGAGTCAGATAAGTGAAAAAGGGATTGACTATGGGAAAGTATTTTACATTTCACTGATCTAATCAAGGCCTACAATACAGTTCTGTAAAAGCAGTTATTGTAAGTAACGAAGGTCATGATAATCATTAAAATCTGATACTGGCAATTAAAATTTTTTATTCAAACAGTACAAATAATGTGAGAACACAAATGTAACAGTTTAGCACTACATCAGTTATCTGAAATAAAATATTTTATATTACCTTTGTTCATCATTCTTTCAACCGATGTATTAAAAAATAATTGATTAAAAAAGGCATATTTTATTTGGTATTTGGAGCTGAAATCTGTATTTATATGTGTATTTATTTGTGTATGTCATATGTATATACACATATATTGTAACAAGACTGGTATAGCAAGCCTGAGTAATGGATTACAACCAGTTATGAAAGTAAAAGAAAATATAATTGGAGGAATCCAGAAAGAGACTACAAGGAACCCTTTTTAGTAACAGTAACAGGTTTGCTTAACAATCTTCTTTTGTTATACCGCCCACTCACACACACTGAAGAAATATTTGTACCATGAGAAAAGCTACCAAACCTGGAATGCTACTATGGAATTCATGGGAATGAAAGCCAAAGTCAATTGTTCTAACACTTTGGGTTGGGTCCGGTCGGGCAGGTAAGGAGATAGAAGTATAAATACCTCTGGGAAAACCACCTAAAGGGGAGTTGTTAGAAGTCCAGCAAGATGTTATGACATCAGTTATGCGAGATAGTAGTTGTATGAATTTGGTGGAGGTCTGCGAACCAGTCCAGTGAGATGTTACAACATCAGTCCAGCGAGGAGAGTCTGCAAGACATCAGACAGTGAGAGCATTCTACAGGGAAGGCAGTGAAGGAGCGAATTTCTAGTGTGAATTAAGTTCGATATGATTAAGGTAACGCCACGACTAATTCCAGTAAACAAGAAATACTATCAGTGAGTTACTGTAAAACTATAAGTGAAAGAAATAATGTACTAAATTTCATTCATAAACTGTTAGGGTAGTTTTATTTGTGGACAGCTAAGGTATTTGCAGTGAATTTTATATTCACACATAATAACGGATGTCTTCCCTTATGGGGGTTCAGGATGATGATGTTTGGGTATCGGTTTATATAAGAGGAGAGAAATTTAATGTAGTACAAGATTTTACAAATAATAGCAACAGTGGATGGAGAGTTCTGTTCCTCAACACCTAATAAGTAAATAAGTATAAAAATATACCTTCTAAATATTTGAAATTATAATTGCAGATTATTTTTAAAATGATGAAGATCACAGTTCTTTTTTGATGCATATTTATAAAGAAAGTTATTTTAAATTTATTTTTATAATATCTCATCATGCCAATATAATTTTTTTTTCATTATTAAAACTAATAAGGTTTTAAGTTGCAATGAAATTATTGGTTAATGAGCCATCAATCTTATGTTTACTAAACCATCATGTTTGTGACAAACATAAAATAAATATGTACAAACCTTCCCCAGCAGATGCTTGATGTCTTTTTGATTCATGAGGGTCATGATGACTTGTCCAAGAACCGTTATGTGCAGCCAATAAATCCTAAAAATAAAAAAAGTTTAATAAAGAAAGGAAAATCCAGAAAGAATAATGTAAATTTACAATTTGTTAACCTTACATTTAAAGAAACCTTATAAACATGTATTCATTAAACTATGTTGTCTCTGCATATTTGACACTGAAAAGAATCTATTTAAACAGTTAACAATAAATATTATTTTTAAGAGAATGCGCTGATTAATTTACTTAACATTTTACAAAAAATGTAAGCACAATTTTTATTAATATTTTTAGTCCTAATATCAAAAGCCAAAAGTATTTGGCTTCTGTTTTTTGCCATTATGAAATTTAGTATTTATTTTTTCCAATTTCTAATGCCAAAAATATTCTTTTACAATTTTTTATATCTTCACTGACAAAGACGGATTGTGATATGTAATCAATTATCATACATAATCCAAAATAAATGATTTATAAGAGCTTATTGTGAATGGGTAGATCAATATTTTTGCGTCATATAAATAGTTCAATCTTCTTTTATTTCTTTTTAATTGTCCCTAATCTTTTAATATTAGAGTATTTTCTACAATCTATACCTTCAGTTATCTGTTTTGTTTATTTAAATCATCATCTTTGTTCAGAGTTTACATCCACAATGTTTTTATACAGGATCAGATTTAATAATTTTGTTAATAATACTTTTTGAAATCAAAATCAATTTGTTTCTCTAACAAAGCATGAGATAATTTTTCCCTCTCTGTATAACCCTTGCTTTTCATTCTGAATATACAAAGAGCACTAACAGTTTTGCTGTATGACAGAAGAGATCATTGCAGGTGGTTACAAATTAGTGCATGTTTATACTATCACTATTCTTCATTTTGATGATATTTGGTTTGTGATAACTACCGACATTGTAGTGGCCAAAATGTTTTATTTTATTTTAAAAAAAATTTTCTTGAGAAATAGACTATTTTCTAACTCGACAACAGGTAAAAACAGCCATTTTCATCACTTCTTCCATGAGCTGTAGCATTCTTATTTTACATCGTACAGAGGTCAAAGAGGGCTTTTTGGAAAGAGTGAAGATGGAACTTCAGTTTCAAAATGTAAAAATTATGTCTGCTGCATGTAGGATGGCAAGTGGTAGTTAGGCAAAGTCATTGAAGTCAAAATACATGAAAATGAAGAGGAATGTCGAATACACTTTTTCCATCCACAGGGTCCTGGTACTTCAGTCAGGAAATCATTCAAGGATAATCAAACATGAATTCAACTGGAAAATATTTTAAAGATTCTCACGCCTTCAGAGTTTTTCTATCGATTGGAAGAAGACACAACATTACACCAAAGATGAATGAAGACCTAACAGTTCTACTCAGTAAAAAAGTGGCAGGAACAACAAGTTATGTTAAGTTTGTTATCAAAAACTGTAAGATTTTTTCACAACTTCCATTAGCAGGAGTAAAATAAGGTAAAAGTGAATTGAACAACTTGTTAATGTGTTTGAATTGTTTATCATTCTGTAATAAAAATAGTCAATTCTGTAACTGACTATTTATATTAATTATCAATTTATTCATTCTAATGAGTTAGTTGTAATTTTTATAATCTGAAAAAAATATATAACAGTATTTTTGGATACATTGTTTACAGTTAGAAGGAACAGTATTTTTAGCAGTTTTGTTGGCTTCATTATTCATCGATCCCTTTGAGTAACAAAATAAATTTTATATGGTTTTAAAGTACATAAAAAGTACTTACTACTGTAAACATTTCAAATTTTTGCCACCTGTCCCATATGTGGTTTTTGAGCCCCCAAAATGAGACATTTTCAAAATCTTACGATTTGGTGACCATTTTTTTTAATGAAGGGCACTTGCTGACAGTCCAATTTTTATTTATAAGTACTACTAGTACCTAAAAGGTAAAAAACAGGTCTGTTACCCTAAGCCCTTGATTAGTTATTTTGGGCCCAAAATTTGAAAAAAAAAAAACACCAGCAATTTGTAAATGTAAATTCAGTAAACATTACAAGATTTGGTTATGAAACAAAATTAATTTTGTGCACACTAAGATGAAGTTCCATCTTTACTCTTTCCAAAAAGCCCTTTTTGACCTCTGTATGATGTAAAATAAGAATGCTATAGCTCATGGAAAACGTGATGAAAATGGCTGTTTTTACCTGTTGGAAAGTTAGTAGAAATTGGTCTATTACTCAAGAAAAACATTTTTTAAACATATAAAAATATTTTTTTTGCCACTACAAGGTGGGTAGTTATATACAAAATATCAAAAAAATCAAGAATAGTGATGCACTGATCATTTGTTGAATTAAAATGGAATACCTCATTAAGAAAAAGTAAAACTAGCAGAATATAGTCAGAATGAAAAATAAAGAAAATATAAGAAGCAGTTAATAATAAATCAATAAATAATATCTCCCTAATAAGCAAATACAATAAAAATGCTATGGATGAATTTGACTTATAGCAATTATTTTCAATTATAGTTTAATTAAATCAAAGCACTATCAGTAAAACTCCAAAAAAATGTTAATAATACAAAAATAAGTAAATTTACAACATACTTTATTAGCACCACTCAAGCTGTCAAGAGATTCTAAATTAGCCTTTAAGAACTCAGCTAATTTTGCCTGCTGCTGTTGTTGTGGTGAAGGTTGTGGTGGTGGTGGTGGAGGAGGTGGTTGTTGCTGCTGCTGCTGCTGTTGCTGTTGCTGTTGTTGGGCTTGCTGTTGCTGCTGCTGTTGTTGCTGCTGCTGCTGTTGTTGAGCTTGTTGTGCTGCTTGCTGCTGTGCTTGCAATTGATGTTGCTGAGCTTGTTGTTGTGCTTGTTGTTGGGCCTGCTGTTGAGCCTGTTGTTGTGCCTGCTGTTGAGCCTGTTGCTGTTGTACTGCAGCTTGTTGCTGCTGTCTAGAACTGCTTATTGAAGCTGCTATTTTACTTAAACCAGCTTCACTCATATCAGTTGCACTACCAGAATCAGCAGTTCCAACTGAAACTGTGAAAAAATAAAAACAGTAAAACATGTTAAATAAGAATAAAACAATATTCCAAAAAAGTAATTCCTAAAAATTATGAAAAAGTTTAAAATTAATCACAGGACTAGAAGATTAATTGATGCCTTTCACAAACCAATTACTATTCAAACAAACTGACATAAGAAATAATATAATTCAATAACAGTGTAATGCGCTGCAGACAAAGTAACAAACTGTAATATCACAAGTTGGAAAATGGATGTGGTAGTAGTCTCAGATGCAAGTTAAGGATATAAAATTTTAATTAGAAGAATATAAGAATGTTACAACAATAAAATAAACTGAGATTACTTATACAAATTTCATTTTAGAAAGAATAATTTTAAAAATAACTATTTTATTGTTGCAAAAATTGAAATCCTTCGATACATTTTTAATTTGACATTGATTTTTATAAATTAATATGATGCATCAGATAGGAAACTGTACCCAGAGTTCTTTAGGAGTTTTCCAAAAACATATCACCCCTTATGAAAAAGAATTCCACTTACTAAGATCACTGCTAACTATGAGACTGAATAAATCTGATTAACTGGTGACATACATACAAAGCAAAGCACAGGAACAAAAGTTAATGTTCAAATCTGTTGAGCTAGCAAAGTAACTGAATTAACAGGAACCGTATCTCAAATGTCTACATCATGATTAAAAATTACCTAGCAAAGGTTTAAGAACTAATTTATAAAAACTAGAAAACAATAAAATGCTCAAAAATCATTTACAAAGAAATTTTTTTAAATAAAACTTTGACTCTATATAGCTATTACGGTTGTAGGATGTACAGTAGTTGTATTGTACAGTAGGATGAAATATGTAAAAGCAGTTAATTATTATTTAAACGAGAAATGATAAAAAATTAATAAATAAATAGTACTTATAAAACACTAAAACAATTATTTTTTAAAAGTATTAAGTAAAAAATAGAAACAACTATTGTTTTAAGCAATCACAAAGTAAAGTTTACTTAGCTTACATACATCTAATTCCCTTGAACCAGCGTTCAAGTCCTACTAAAGCCAGCTACTTTTACACGGACTTGAATACTAGATCGTGGATACCGGTGTTCTTTGGTGGTTGGGTTTCAATTAACCACACATCTCAGGTATGGTCGAACTGAGAATGTACAAGACTACACTTCATTCACACTCATACATAACATCCTCATTCATCCTCTGAAGTATTATCTAAACGGTAGTTACCGGAGGCTAAACAGGAAAAGAAAGAAAGGTCAACAATTCCTAAGACATGTGGTTAATTGAATCCCAACCACCCAAGTACACCGGTGTCCACCATCTAGAATTGAAATCCGTACAAAAGCAACTAATTTTTAGTAAGACTTGAATCTCAAAAGCTTTAACTTCAAAACTCGGCCTTAAACAACTGATCTACTGTGACAGTGAGTTAACCAGTACACCAGTCTGTGGGCTTACATCATAACTGATAAAGTAAATTTTCCCCAAGTATCTAATTCCAGCTTATTAGAGACTTTTGAAGTCTGTATCATGACTAATATAAATGATTTTTATTTATAATATCTAAGTATTTAATGTAATATTGCATTATATATAACAATACATAAAAAAAAAGTATGTCAATATATACCACCTAACACATTACACAAAATTAAAATGTTATAGTAAAATTTATCTATTTTTTATCAGCCTTACAACATTTAGAGTTTTTTTTTGTCTTCAGTCATTTGACTGGTTTGATGCAGCTCTCCAAGATTCCCTATCTAGTGCTAGTAGTTTCATTTCAGTACACCGTACATCCTACATCCCTAACAATTTGTTTTAAATGTTCCAAACGTTGCCTGCCTGCACAATTTTTTCCTTCTAACTGTCCCTCGAACATTAAAGTGACTATTCCAGGATGCCTTAATATGTGGCCTATAAGTCTGTCTCTTCTTTTAACTACATTTTTTCAAATGCGTCTTGCACAACACCACTTCATTTGTCACTTTATCCACCCATCTGATTTTTAACATTCTCCTATCGCACATTTCAAAAGCTTCTAATCTTTTCTTCTCAGTACTCCGATTGTCCAAGTTTCACTTCCATGTAAAGCTATGCTCCAAACATATACTTTCAAAAATATTTTCATGATTTTAAATTAATTTTTGATGCAAACAAATTATATTTCTGACTGAAGGCTCGTTTTGCCTGTGCTATTCGGCAATTTATATTGGTCCTCCTTCGTCCATCTTTAGTAATTCTATTACCCAAATAACAAAATTCTTCTACCTCCATAATCTTTTCTTTTCCTATTTTCACATTCAGTGGTCCATCTTCGCTATTTCTATGACATTTCATTACTTTCGTTTCATTCTTGATTATTTTCATGCGGTAGTTTTTGCGTAAGACTTCATCCATACCATTCATTGTTCCTTCTAAATGTTTTTTACTCTAAGCTAGAATCACTATATCATCAGCAAATCATAGCATCTTTATCTTTTCACCTTGTACTGTTACTCCGGATCTATATTGTTCTTTAACATCATTAACTGCTAGTTCTATGTAAAGATTAAAAAGTAAAGGGGATAGGGAATATCCCTGTCAGAATCCCTTTCTTATGTTCTTCAATTATTACTGTTACTGTTTGGTTCCTATAAATGTTAGCAATCGTTCTTCTATCTCTGTATTTGAACCCTAACTTTTTAAAATGCTAAACATTTTATTCCAGTCTACATTATCGAATGCCTTTTCTAGGTCTATAAATGCCAAGTATATTGGTTTGTTTTTCTTTATCTTCCTTTTAATATTAATCTGAGGCCTAAAATTGTTAAGATTTTTGATGCATGACTAGTTAAGCTAATTGTTCTGTATTCCTCACTTTTATCTGCTCCGCTTTCTTTGGTATCATGACTATAAAACTATTTTTGAAGTCTGACGGAACTTCCCCTTTTTCATAAATACTACACACCAGTTTGTATAATCTATCAACCACTTCCTCACCTGCACTGCACAGTAATTCTACAGGTATTCCGTCTATTCCAGGAGTCTTTCTGCTATTCAAATCTTTTAATGCTCTCTTAAATTCAGATCTCAGTATTGTTTCTCCTCTTTGACTTCCTCTTCTTCCTCTATAACACCATTTTCTAATTCATTTCCTCAGTATAACTCTTCAATATATTCCACCCACCTATCGACTTTGCCTTTTGTGTTATAAATCGGTGTACCATCTTTGTTTAACACATTATTAGATTTTAATTTATGTACCACAAAATTTTCCTAAACTTTCCTGTATGCTCTGTCTATTTTACCAATGATCATTTCTCTTTCCACTTCTGAACATTTTTCTTTAATCCACTCTTCTTTCGCTAGTTTGCATTTCTTGTTTATAGTATTGTTGACGTTTATATGCCTACAAGCGCCCATGATGATGATGAGGTAGAGTGTGTATACGAAGAGATTGATGAAGCAATTAAACACGTAAAGGGAGATGAAAATTTAATAATAGTTGGAGATTGGAATGCAAGCATTGGAAAAGGCAAGGAAGGAAATATAGTGGGTGAATATGGGCTGGGCAAAAGGAATGAAAGAGGGGACCGACTTATAGAATTTTGCACGAAGTATAATTTAGTAATTGCCAACACCCAATTTAAAAATCATAATAGAAGAATATACACTTGGAAAAAGCCAGGCGATACTGGAAGGTATCAGATAGATTATATCATGGTTAAGCAAAGATTTAGAAATCAACTCGTTGACTGCAAAACTTACCCTGGAGCAGACATTGATAGCGACCATAATTTGGTGATAATGAAATGTAGATTGGGGTTTAAAAACCTGAAGAAAAGTTGTCAGATGAATCGGTGGAATTTAGAGAAGCTTGAGGAAGAGGAGGTAAAGAAGATTTTTGAGGAGGACATCGCAAGAGGTCTGAGTAAAAAAGATATGGTAGAAAATGTAGAAGAAGAATGGGAGAATGTTAAAAAGGAAATTCTTAAATCAGCTGAAGCAAACTTAGGCGGAATAAAGAGAACTGGTAGAAAACCTTGGGTTTCAGACGATATATTGCAGCTGATGGATGAACGTAGAAAATATAAGAATGCTAATGATGAAGAAAGTAAAAGGAACTATCGGCAATTAAGAAATGCTATAAATAGGAAATGCAAACTGGCGAAAGAAGAGTGGATTAAAGAAAAGTGTTCAGAAGTGGAAAGAGAAATGAACATTGGTAAAATTGACGGAGCATACAGGAAAGTTAAGGAAAATTTTGGGGTACATAAATTAAAATCTAATAATGTGTTAAACAAAGATGGTACACCAATATATAATACGAAAGGTAAAGTCGATAGATGGGTGGAATATATTGAAGAGTTATACGGAGGAAATGAATTAGAAAATGGTGTTATAGAGGAAGAAGAGGAAGTTGAGGAGGATGAAATGGGAGAAACAATACTGAGATCTGAATTTAAGAGAGCATTAAAAGATTTAAATGGCAGAAAGGCTCCTGGAATAGACGGAATACCTGTAGAATTACTGCGCAGTGCAGGTGAGGAAGCGATTGATAGATTATACAAACTGGTGTGTAATATTTATGAAAAAGGGGAATTTCCGTCAGACTTCAAAAAAAGTGTTATAGTTATGATACCAAAGAAAGCAGGGGCAGATAAATGTGAAGAATACAGAACAATTAGTTTAACTAGTCATGCATCAAAAATCTTAACTAGAATTTTATACAGAAGAATTGAGAGGAGAGTGGAAGAAGTGTTAGGAGAAGACCAATTTGGTTTCAGGAAAAGTATAGGGACAAGGGAAGCAATTTTAGGCCTCAGATTAATAGTAGAAGGAAGATTAAAGAAAAACAAACCAACATACTTGGCGTTTATAGACCTAGAAAAGGCTTTCGATAACGTAGATTGGAATAAAATGTTCAGCATTTTAAAAAAATTAGGGTTCAAATACAGAGATAGAAGAACAATTGCTAACATGTACAGGAACCAAACAGCAACAATAACAATTGAAGAACATAAGAAAGAAGCCCTAATAAGAAAGGGAGTCCGACAAGGATGTTCCCTATCTCCGTTACTTTTTAATCTTTACATGGAACTAGCAGTTAATGATATTAAAGAACAATTTAGATTCGGAGTAACAGTACAAGGTGAAAAGATAAAGATGCTACGTTTTGCTGATGATATAGTAATTCTAGCCGAGAGTAAAAAGGATTTAGAAGAAACAATGAATGGCATAGATGAAGTCCTACGCAAGAACTATCGCATGAAAATAAACAAGAACAAAACAAAAGTAATGAAATGTAGTAGAAATAACAAAGATGGACCCCTGAATGTGAAAATAGGAGGAGAAAAGATTATGGAGGTAGAAGAATTTTGTTATTTGGGAAGTAAAATTACTAAAGATGGACGAAGCAGGAGCGATATAAAATGCCGAATAGCACAAGCTAAACGAGCCTTCAGTAAGAAATATAATTTGTTTACATCAAAAATGAATTTAAATGTCAGGAAAAGATTTTTGAAAGTGTATGTTTGGAGTGTCGCTTTATATGGAAGTGAAACTTGGACAATCGGAGTATCTGAGAAGAAAAGATTAGAAGCTTTTGAAATGTGGTGCTATAGGAGAATGTTAAAAATCAGATGGGTGGATAAAGTGACAAATGAAGAGGTATTGCGGCAAATAGATGAAGAAAGAAGCATTTGGAAGAATATAGTTAAAAGAAGAGACAGACTTATAGGCCACATACTAAGGCATCCTGGAATAGTCGCTTTAATATTGGAAGGACAGGTAGAAGGGAAAAATTGTGTAGGCAGGCCACGTTTGGAGTATGTAAAACAAATTGTTGGGGATGTAGGATGTAGAGGGTATACTGAAATGAAACGACTAGCACTAGATAGGGAATCTTGGAGAGCTGCATCAAACCAGTCAAATGACTGAAGACAAAAAAAAAAAAAAAAAAGTTTATAGTATTTCTAAATTGTTGATAGTTCCTTTACTTTCTTCATCACTAGCATTCTTATATTTTCTACATTCATCCATCAGCTGCAATATATCATCTGAAATCCAAGGTTTCCTACCAGTTCTGTTTGTTCTGCCTAAGTTCGCTTCAGCTGATTTAAGAATCTCTTTTTTAACATTCTCCCATTCTTCTTCTACATTTTCTACCTTATCCTTTTTTACTCCAACCTCTTGTGATGTCCTCCTCAAAAATTGAGTTACGTTGAAATGGGCGTTTAAATCATCCTTATCTATGCCCTTAACAACTACTGAAAGAGCTGCTGCTCTCTTTCAGGAATCATTCCTTAGTCTAGCTCTCAAAGATACCTTTCCGATATGGTTGCACCTTCGGTCCAGCTACTTTGCATCACTGAGCACTCAAGCCCCCTCATAATCGGCAAGGTCTCATGATTCATAGAGGGAGACATTCAGAGTAGAAAATACCATAATACTGGCTTACCTAGCAAATTAATCTTAAAAAATGTTTCAATGACAACTTAAAAATATTATACAATAACTTTCACATGTTAAAAAAAAAAAAAAAATTAAGTGACATAACTTAAGATCAAATTTAAATGGCTAACATAATAGTAAACCATGAAATAACATGTAATGAAACTCCACCCAACATTATTAAATTCAGTGATCTAAAGTAAGTGGTTAAATGAACTTGGCTTGACTGTTGGCAATTTCATCTCGATTCACACTCTTAATTCGCAGGATGTGACTAACTGAGATATTCCAAGTGTGCAGAACTACCACTACTACTGTTGTTGGTTTGCCTCTTGGGTACATCCAAACATGTGATGCAATTTCTTTCTGGGCATGGTGCCTTGAGAGACAGACTGCAGAGATTCAGCCTGGTAGATTCAGGAATGTATCCATAGTATGAACAGTTGGATGATGCCTACGTGTACTGCATGAATGCTCTAACTTCAGTTAATGTGCACAGAGACCATTTTTTGGCTCGACATTATTGGGTCGGTGTTGGATCTCCATGTAAATTGGATGGACCAGGCTGAGTGGACAATTGTGGAAAACTTTATAATCTATTTAGCAAAAGAGAGAATTGCTGAAGGAATTTAGCATTCTACTTGGGTTTTTCCTTACTTGTATTCTTGTTGTTGTTTTGATTTAAGGTTATAATTTTGTCGTCATTTTGTTTTATGTTTATAATTGTTTGTTTTTATTGTGAATTGATGTTGCATATGAGTTCTTTATAGATAGTAGTAAACCGATGGGATTGTCACTTGTGGCATTCGCATCAGTGGCATCCTGGCTGAGATGGACTGAAACATGTCAAATGCCAAGGTTTTGAAGACGATTTCCGGTAAGGCCCATAAGGTCTAGGTACAGAGGGAGTGAAGGTGGATGCTACCCCTAAGGGGTCAGGATGTGCAGAACAACCAGCTACACAAATTAATTGTTTAATGAATAAGACTTTATACATAAGAACTCTTAGAATAATTTTAATTTTATTTTTAAATTATTCACATACACAAATTACCCAAACACCAAAGGATCAATCCACCCGAAATCATCCAAAGGTAGTTACCAATAAAATTTATTAATTCTTTATCATAAAAATAAAGATTAACCTTCAAGTTTTTAATAATCACTAAAGTATTCAGTAGGCTTTGAATATATATAGCGCCTAATTTCAATTGTGCCCAAAGATACAAATCTATGATAAGGCCTTGTTTATGGAAAAACTCTTCTCCAGTTTCAAGCTTTTTTGCTTGTAACTGTTACATTGGGACATTAAAAAATTATCCCCCAACATATTGTCATAGCAAAAAAGTGACATATTGCCACTTTCTAGCAATAAAATCTGGCTACTGTATGACCACCACAGGCTTGCCTTACTTCTACTCTCTTTGTTGAGCCAGCAAACATTTTTCAATGGAAGTGAAAAAGTTCCAATTGGTTTCACAACTTAAATCACTTTAGTAGTAGAGTACATTCATTGAAAAGGTTTTTTAAATTGTTTCTTCCCAACATTATCAGTTTCACTGCTTAAAATTTCAAGTAGGAAATCTTTTCCTGGACAGGGCTGACATTCACTGAACATACATTTTTCCAACCACAAACAAATCCTTACAATCAGCATTAAGTTTGATCCCTATAGTTTCACATTTGATGAAATTTGCACACATAAACTATTTTTATTCAAGATGCATCAGGAAGTACACACCAGTTAGGTCATATATTTTTTTCCCAAAATAAATGTGAACCTCTACTTCAAAATTAACTTATAGGTTTTTAATATTGATTTGTTTTTATACTGAACTTGGCTTTGGGTGTCCACATATTTTCCGACTTTATACTCTTCAATTTTCCAGAATACCAACCCCTGAGTCATTCAAAGGTATGTGCCTCAAATTTTTGAAAGCTTTCAATTGAGGAAAACTGAAAATAAAGCATATAAAATGTTAACAGGTTACAAACCAAATAAACCAATTAACAGTATAAACAAACCTGGAGGTTCTGGTATGTACGTTGGTTTATTATGTGAGAGTTCCAATTGATTTTTATAATATCGACAAGCTGGATTTGGACAATTTTGAACAACTTCAATAATGAATTCTTTTTCCATTCCAAAATTTTCACGACCAATTGTGTATGAATCCATCACCTAAAATGTAAAAAATGATCTTTTTAAAAAAAAATTAACCACTTATACCAGGTGATATTAAAGTATGAAAATAGCTTCATAATTCAAAAGTGAGAGGTACTAGGATGTTGAAACAAGTGCGGATCTACATAGTTTCAAATTTATACTTCATAGTGTTTGAAATTTTTGTCTGCCATCTTGAATTAAACTTTTTTTTTTTCAATTAGTAAGGTGGACATGTGAAACATGATTTTAATACAAAATTTTATAAGAAAAACGATGGAGAAAACCTTTTTTTAAATCCCTTCATTTTTGAGTTATAAGCAATCAAAAAGTTGTAAAAACATAATAATTTTGGTAGTAATAAAACAAGGTAAAAATGCCATGCAGTTTATATTTTGTACTACCTTCAGAATTACATCCAATAATAAACTTTAAACAGTTAATGTTGGAATTAATGACCCAAACAGTAAGAAGTCTACACAATAATAAATAATTTGCAACACTACCACAGATTAAATGGCTAGGAGGCCATCAGGAAAAGTTTTTGGCCTTTTTCAGGCTGAGAACTTTCTGAACAACCCTCATAACACTTAACTAAACATGTTTGTCTCAACACATGATCAATTAACCAAAGAGATAAACAGATTTTCTCATCACCTATTCATCCAAAGAGCTCTTCAGTTGGAATTTTATCTACCCACTGAACTTTCAACATCCTTTAGTAACAAACATTTCAAACCCTCTATTCTTTACCTTTCTGTTTCACCTAGTGTTCATGCTTTGCCTATGGGTTGAGGGATGCAATTCAGTATAAACAATACTTCAATTTAGGTACAAGTTCTCTAACTCACATACCTCTTGTAAAGGCCTTATTCTATTGTTGAATCTGTACATCATCAATACAGTTAATCATTTAAAGAGTGACCTCAGAGGTTTCAATTAAAGGATTCATAATTATTTAATAAAACTAAATGAAGACAATAATAAAATTTGTATTACATAACAAATATTTGAACCATTACAACTTAATTTTCCAATACTTATTTAATTTAGAGAAAATCAAACACTGTACTTTTATAAGAACCTAAAATGAGAACTTGCATTGTTGTAATATAATACAAATTGCATTATTCTAAAGTAATGTCAGAATTACTACTCTTAATCTGCAGTACATTTTTAAAATTAAAAATTGTTTTTTAAGTTGTTTAAATCTTTTCAAAATTACTTATTATAATTTAGGAACAAAAAATTTAATTAAATTTTAAATTTAAATACAATGATAAAAGTAAGGTAAATAATATTAGTTGACCTAGCCAATTAATTTGTAACAGTATTGTAAATTATTAATTATTGTTTTATATTATTATTATTATTATTAGCACTATCTATTATTGTGAAGGCTGTTATTAGTACTTGGGCAATTAACTCCCAACAGTTTAAATTTGTTACCGGATGTAATTCTGAAGGCACTATGAAATAAAAAAGTTATAGAACTATTTTACCTCCTTTTATTATTACCACAATTTTTTTAATTTTTGCAACTTTTGATTGCTTATAAATAAAAAATAAAGGCATTTATCAAACAACAGTTTTCTTCATCATTTGTCTTATAAAATGTTACATTAAAATCCTGTATCACCTGTTCACCTTATTAAAGTTCACTAGTTAAAAAAAAAGTTTGATTCAATATGGACAAAGATTTAAAACATAGGAATTTTGTACATATATTTGTGCTTGTTTCTACTTCCTAGTATCCTTCAGTTTTAAAAAATGATTTAGTTTCCACACTTTAATATCACTCCATACTGGACACAAAAAAGGAAACAAAGTGACATTTAAAAACTTAAATCGGAGAATAATAACAATACGATATATAACAATAACTCATTAACATTAGCTTTATTTGTTACATGATATTTGAATCGTGATTTCATATACATTATAATCAAAATTAAAAAAGCAGCCTCAAACACATAAACTAAGAATAAGTTATCAATAGAATATTTTTACTTTAATTCTAAAAAAGAAAAACACATAAATGAGTTTTACAAATCTACAAATAAAAATTAATGTTACTATAATTATATTAACAAAAAGATACTTACAGCACGAACAGTGCCTTCAATTCCCAAGTGAAGTCCATGAGGTCCATTCATATGTTTTAGCATTACCGCATTCGCAAAGTGTTCAAATGGTAGTATTATTTTACCATTTTCTCTTAGCACAAGACGACCTTGTGAATCCAATGTAACTCTGTTTGCCATCATTCTAAAACGTACAAAATTGACAGTAATTACATATTCAAAAACAAAACTGTTAAATACAAACAGTTTAATAGTTTAACCTTCCGCCAGTAACAGGGGCGTTTCATCACCCCAGTGAGGGATAATGTTGCATTGTTTGTTGGTATTATTGCTCGTTTGAATATGTTGTTCTACAAATTCTATTCTTAGAATATTCACTCTTAGTTAATGTCCTTCATACTAGTTGTGTGTACTTATTTCTGTTTGTTTTACTGTGTTTGGGGTGTTCATCACCCCTGTTACCATATTAATGGAGTTTGTCAGCACGTGTCTGTTAAAAAAATGAAATTTATCAATGTAAACGATGCAAATTTTTCAAATTTTGTTACAAATGAGTTAAGTGATGAAGAAGATAATGTTCCTTCATTATCTTCTCTTTAGATGACGATTGATCATCAATCGTCATCTAAAGAGGATAGCGTTAAAGTATTGAATTACTGTGAAGATGAAATAGAACCTGATTCATCAGATCATGAAGTAATAATTCCATCCACTTCAAATATAATAAAAGGTAAAACTAGTAATAAATGGTCATTTACACCAGTTCAACCATGTAGAACACAATTAAATATACTGGCACACATGTTGGTCCAGGGATTGAAAGCCTATGTACCAACATTTTGCAAGCATTGGCCTCTGATACAGGGAAATTAAATTGTCATTTTTTATGTCTTTTGTGGTATGGTAACATATAAGATACAGGTTTCATAAATTTGTACTAGCGTATGCAATTGTTGAGTTTTATTCTAAATTATATACTGATGTTGTGATCTAGGCCTACTTCCTGCTGAATAGCAACTAATAATGGTAGAATCATTCATGACTCTACATGACTAATGTGCTATTTATGGATTGTTGTAAACACAACATGCAATTCTAAGAATTTCATTTTATTATTTTTAATCAAACTCTAATCATTGCACTGCGAAGAATCATGTCACACATCGCTTGTAATTACATTCTTGGTTATTACAGAAACATTTATTGCGGTGTACATTTTACTTAATGAAGTGAATAGCTGTTAGTGATTTATTTTCACTATTTGTTGTGTTGTTTACATCTAAGGCTTTGGCATAAATTCAGTAATTTAAATTTTTAATATTTCAATACAATTATTTTATTTTAAAATGCTCAAGTTGGGAGGAAAAATGCAATACTCATAGTCAGGCGAGGGAAATTATATTTAATGTTTACAATTTCTTTTTACAAAACAATGCTGGAGCTGGAATAGTGCGGAAAACTGAAGTGCTGAATATGGTTGCTCAAGTGATAAAAGTATCAAAACAAACAGTCCAAAGAATTACAGCAGAAGGGAAATCAAAAGAAACTAGGAAGCCATTCATGTTCATTTTGCTGAAAAAACATGTAAATCGCCCCAGTATCGTGTGCAATTTAGATTCGTTTGTCACGGATGCTTTGAGGCGTTTAATAAATAAAGTTTATGTAACCGAAAAATGCGTTCCTACTGTGAAGAGAATTATGCAAAAAGCTCATGAAAGTGAAATTAATTTCAAACGGAGTGACAGACCTTTGAGGAGAATGTTACGGAAAATGGGATTTAGATGTGAAAAAACAGAAGACAACCGGAAAATACTGATAGAATGGCACAACATTAAAATGTAAAGAATAAAATTTCTATGAAAATTTCCCTTTTTCGTGAAGAAGGAGCACCGATTTGCATACACAGATGAAACCTACATTCACAATACTAACGCGACACCAAAATTGTGGGTAGACACAACAAATCTTCATGAAGAACTGAAAACACCAGTATCCAAGGGCTCACTATTAATAATTGTTCATGCCGGCTGTAATAAAGGATTCATTAACAATGCTTTACTTATGTACGAGTCAAATAACAAAGGAGATTATCACAAATCAATGGATTCCGAAAAGTACATGAAATGGTTATGGAAAAGTGTTTCCCAACTTGCCACCTTGGTCAGTCATTGTAATAGATAATGCATTGTATCACAACAATCTGGCAGCCAATTAACTAACTCTAACTCTTTAAAAAGCAATATGATAAAATGATTAGCCAAACAAAAAATTAACTGAATTGTTATCCTGCTATGATAAAAACTGAATTATATGATATTATAAAATTACACAAAGAAAATCAAAAGTAATTTCTAATAGATGACATTTTCAAAAACTATAGTCACACAGTTCTACGGTTGCCACCTTATCACCTTGACTTAAATGCCATTGAAATGATTTAGTCAAGTGAAGAGTTAAGTAGCTAAAAGAAATACAACTTTTATGTCGATGTTCTTAAGTTAACCGAAGAGGAATTTCATGAAGTATCTGAAGTTGAGTGGAGCAATGTCTGCGAGCATGTTGTCAACGTTGAAAAAAAAATACATCGAGGATGAACATTTATATGATGTGCATTTTGACAATTTTGTGATGAATGTGAATTCAGAATTGGACATGAGCTCTTTAGAATCTACTGACGGCAGCGACTTCGGAATTTGCGAGCAATAAAGTAATACAACAATAAAACGAGTAGAAAAAATAATTATTTAAAGTACTTTAAAATAATTGGGATACTAAACGAATTTTAATAAATAGCATCTTATGCATTTTGGTTTATAAATATCATCTATATTAAACTGACAATGTTTTCAGTCAACCTAGTACTGAGCAAAATGTTTGTTGAATGCTAGTAGCTTTTTGTGCCAACTTATGTGCTGATAGTTCTAAGGAATTTAGTGTAAATTCCAAACACTAAATTGCATGCAAATATTACTTCAGAAACTGATACTCTAAACTTACTTATTGATAAAAATTTTATTGATATTGTAGTGCAGTACAAATAACAAAATAGAAGCAAGACATGCCAATTATGCTTATCAAAGATTTGTACGTAACAATCGATATCAAAATAAAAACACTCTTAGGTTTATTGTACATGGCAGGAAGAAGAAAAGATGGCCATTTGAGTACTGAAGAAACATGTGTATGCTCTTCCAAAAACAAACTTATTATTTCTGCAATGCGATTTAAATTTTTGCTTATTTGTTTAAGATTTGACAACAAAAATACTAGAGATAGGGCTGATAAGTTTTTGCCTATCCGTAACCTGTGATCAGCTTTCATAAAAAATTGCAGAGAACAATATATCCCTCATGCTTATCCGACAATTGGCAAACAGCTTCTCGATTTTTGAGGAAAATGCCCTTTCCGAGTGTACATTGCTTCAAAGCCAGATAAGTACAGCATTAAAATTGTTACAATGTGCAATGCCAGAACATTTTATATGATTGATGCCATACCGTATGTGGGGAAGGAGCAGTGAAATAGGCCTACTAAAGACAGCCTTCCTAGATACTATGCAAAAACACTCTCAGAATTAGTATGTGGAAGTAACTGAAATATCACTTGTGATAACTGGTTCACGTCGGTACTCTTGGCAAATGAAATGCTAAATGATCATGGCTTAACATTTGTTGAAATTTTGCACAAAAACAATGCAGATATTTCACCATGTTTCCTTCCAAGCAAATCAAAAAGTATCATATCGTCTGAGTTTGCTTTCAATGATAAAACAACTATGAATTTATTTACTACAAAAAAGAAAAAATCAGCTATTTTAATCTCTACAATGCATAATCAAAAAGATGTAAATGAAAATATACAGAAACCCAAAATTACTGAGTGCTACAACTCAAAAACAGGTGGAGTAAACGTCTTTGATAAAATGGCTCACACATATAGCATTTCACTAGTACTCATTGCTGGCCCCTTCATATGTTTATCGGCATTCTTGATTGAGCTGGAATTAATGCTCTGAATCTTAATTGTTAATGAAACAAAAATTAAAAAAAAAAGTATTTTTGAAAAATCTGGCATATCAGTTCTGCAAACCACATATTTGATGATGTCTTGAAACAAATTTGCCTTTCAATTTAACAAAGACTTCTCTAAAGATCAAAAACAGAATTTCCCAGCTAAATTGCATAAGCAACCAAAGTCCTTAATTTGTCCTACAATAAAACACTGGAAAATTAAAACAGCCTGCACAAAATATGGAAATCCAACATGTCCAGACCATCGGAGAGAGATTAGTATAAAGTGTTTTTGTATGTTTCTTTTTATTGTTTCAATCTAAAATATTTTCTATACATGTAGTTTTAGTTTAATAAATTTCCATTATTAAAATTTTGTTTTTTTGTTATTTAAACAGCTTGGAGAAAAATGTCTTTATTGCACAAATAATCTTTTTTTCAATTAAAATTAGTATAAATCAAACCAAATATTATATTTATTTTTATAAGTGGGTTAACTAAATAGTTACATAATAATATAATACGCATTATAGTATTTATAAAAATGTTGATACTAACCCTAACCTCATAGTTTTGGTATGCTGACATTACAGATTACATGACGAAAACTTGCTATACCAGTTGCTATACCTAACCCAGTTCTTATTTATGTTACCAGTGGAAGGTTAACTATTTAACAGTTTGTTAACAACAAACTGTTAAATATAAAATGAAACATTTAACATGAAAATAATTTAATTAAAATAAATATGATTCAGATCCCAGAGTAGCAAACTATTTACTGTTATTTATTATGATTGATTTACTGGAAACAGAAAACCTTGAAACCAGTAAAACAATAAAAATGTCTTTATTGCACAAATAATTTTTTTTTTCAATTAAAATTAGTATAAATCAAACCAAATATTACATTTATTTTTATAAGTGGGTTAACTAAATAGTTACATCATAATATAATATGTATTATAGTATGTATTAAAAATGTTGATACCCTAACCTCATCGTTTTGGTATGCTGACATTACAAATTACATAACGAACACTTGCTATACCAGTCCACACGTACATTGTTAAGAAACAAAAATGAAAAACATAAACAGTACAATTATTACTGAATGCCTATAATTTAACACATTTAGTATATCTTTTCTCTACTAAACCACTTACTTTAGCATAGATATTGTATACTTTTACAAGATTTAGATATCTTTCATGATAAAGGTATAAGCATTTGTAAATGAAGACATTACAAACTGACAGTCTAACTACATTTTTTAAAGATGCATTATCATAGAGAGAACGAAACAAGTATAGTTGAAAAAAATAACTTGACTTATTATGTTTCATACACAACCTTTGGATCTATAAAAAACATACAAACACGAGATAAAGGACTAATACCTTCATTATTTTAAATTGATGAATATAATGTTTGATTAAATATACTTCTATATGTAAATTTATGAGGGAATTTTATTT